>NW_013673654.1:27325-32437 GCF_000517525.1 Limulus polyphemus
CGATGGTCACAACGTGACGCAATAATGTGTGTTAGTAGGTAATGAGTAATTGAACTGCAGTCAGAGAGAGACGTGAATTATAGTTTGTTATAGCGCAACTGTTGAAGTTGAGTGTATCGTAAAGTTGTATTCGGAAAGAATAAACCAGTTTTATTTAAGAAAAAACTTGTGTCGCTAAAGTTTAGTTGGAAAGAATTTATGGAAAAATTAATTAACAAACGGAGACGTAACAGTATTATAGTACAAGTCATGGGAACATCGGGAAGATTTCACTACAGTCCTGCACTGAGTTAAAGAATAGTTTTTATTCACCATAGTATCAAAGTACAAGTCCTTGGAACATTTGGATAATTTTACTACAGCCCTGTACTGAGTTAAAGAATACTTTTTATTCACCATAGCGCGACTGTTGAAGTTGAGTGTATCGTAAAGTTGTATTCGGAAAGAATAAACCAGTTTTATTTAAGAGAGGACTTGTGTCGCTAAAGTTTCGTCGGAACGAATTTACGGAAAATCAATTAACAAACGGAGACGTAACAATATAAAATCTAAAATATATAGCTGTTAACCACGTTTACATCTCACAAGTTATTAATAAGCTTTCTCGGTGCTTAACCACTTTTAAGCAGTCACACAAGATACTGCCTATAAATCCTGTTGTCATAACTTGTCAAGTAACGTAATAAATAACCATGTTAGTACTAGTACACTTGAAATAGTGGTTGAGTAAGACTTTGTATCGAAGTTTACGAATACATAAATACAAAACAGCAACGTCATTAGTATCAACTTGCAAAAATTATAACGGTATTGATAAATTACGAAAATAATTGCCGATGAGTAAAAAGCTAATTTGGGAATATTCAAGTGAATATTAATAAAGAAAAGGTTAAAAAATTAAGCGAGTAATTTCTTTAAACAATCAAGTAACATGCTTATTACATTTCTTGAAAATCTGTGACTGATCGTAGCGTATTTGTTGTTGAAAATCCGATAAGGATAATTTACATCTGGAAGCAAGCAACTACCAGAAGAGAAAAGAACAATCATAATTAGTTAGATACGACCAAAACAACAAAAGATATTCAGTACTTATCAAACTTCGTAAGATTCACGCCCTACTCTAAGCAGGATTACAGCAATTAACATCCTGCCATGATACTTTGTGGTGAAAAGATCTTGAACAAGGCCAAGTTAGAGTGAGCAACCTCTTTAGGAATAACTCAAAACATTCTGGATTTGAGATAACAGAAGTTAAGTATTGAAAGCAGAAAAAAGTTCCTAGATGATGAGGTCCTGCAGACTCTAAGAAGAGAGACAGAAGTTGATGAAAATTAAACAATCGTTTCAGATAGGAAGAATCAGGAAACTCATCAAGATCATTTTCCACCAAGTCCTGGAAAATAAAAGGTCAAATCCATAGAACCTAGCTTTCCGGTTCTAGTATCCAAACTAGTAGGAAAGCTATCATTCAGGGGAATTAAAAGGCTTATGGAGAAAGTTTTCCACTGCTTGGCCATTTGTAATTATCAGTTCCCCACACAGAATGATATACATTAAAATCACCATAGAAACACCCGATATCAAACAACTGAAGTTAGTACATGGATTGTAAATCGAAAGGATGGCCTAGTTAAAATAACTGATAATAATATCCACATGTTAACATTCTAATAAATCGAGCCGCGAAGTTTCAACAGAGATCGTTTTCCAGTTTGAAATTATATTAACCAAGTTCGCCGTAAGTAGAACCTGCACCATGAAGTTATGAATGGAGCAAGCTGTTAAAGAATAAACAGTGTGAGATTTGAACAGTTTCACTAACTCTAACACGAGGGACACTAATATCTGCGTACCATAAGCTCCACAGAAACTAGTACGCTCTGCATTCCACTGCAGCCCGGCATGGCCAGATGGTTAGGGCACTCGACTCGCAATCTGTGGGTCGCGGGTTCGAATCCTCGTCCCACCAAACATGTTCGCCCTTTCAGCCGTGGGGGCTGTATAATGTGACGGTCAATCCCACTATTCGTTGGCAAAAGAGTAGCCGAAGAGTTGGCGGTGGGTGGTGATGACTAGCTGCCTTCCCTCTAATCTTTCACTGCTAAATTAGGAACGGCTAGTGCAGATAGCCCTTGTGTAGCTCTGAGCGAAATTCAAAAACAAATATTCCACTGCAGAACCTTAACTGGGAAAATATGAGCATCGTCACGGTAGCTTAGGACATTATGAACAACCTGGAATTCAAAGTTTTATGATGAAGATGGCTTTCAGCTGCTTTTGTGACGATTCTAATTGTTGTAGAATTGAAATACTTCTGCTACAAAATGTACAAAATCCAATTGAAAAGATGGAGCTGTCTGGACATCAGTCTGTGTAGAACCATCCGTCAAATTAATGGAGAACGGAAGTCAGAATTTACACCTGTGAGGTTAGGTTGTACAGGATGTAGCCTAGTGTGAATTTTCGCACATAAACCTACGGTAACAACGTAATCAAGTACTGAAACCGAGTATTAATTATCATCTGTATAACTAACTGGACGATATTTTATAATTTGTGTTCTGATTAGGCTGACTTCCTTTTTTAAGACTAATTCATGTGAATTTCAGAATTTTCTATTCTGCTCTGATTTGTATGCTCTGGTTATAAAGCTACTGTTTTACACTTTTACTGGTTCTGAGCGTTTTTCTTTCTTTCTATGAAGCCATTTGTTAAAAAATACTCGCAACTTACTATAATATTGTTACGACAGCGGAAGTCACGTGACGCTGGTAACACGTGATAAGTGTCTAGAAGGTTCATGAAGAGGCGAGTGCATTCTAGACACCCTCTATTCTTGTATATAAGCGCGGCAAGTAAAGCGAGATAGTTAATTGGATAGCACTTGATCCACTGATCCCCGCCAGGCCCGTTTGCTTCATTTTGTTTCGATAACTTGTCAAAATCGGCCTGCCGACTTGCTCCTTCTTCAAAGATTAATCGGCCTCTGCTACGCCTTGGACTTGCCTTCACCACTGCCTACTTGCCTCACCTTATACGACCATCCAATATATATGTATGTATATATTGGTGTACTTTGGTGACAGATTTTCTTGTAGGCAGATTTTGTTAAACAAGACCGATATCTGTGGGTTTACTTTCATCTTAGAATTCTTCTCAAGAAGTCGATAAGCCGTCTTAACGTTGTTAGAACAACGGGTAAAAGTTGTAGATAGTGATGAGTTGGCCGACGCGTTTCGAATGCGTTCTGCATTCATTATCAAGGCTGAATGTTGTGTGAATTGTGATTACTGTTGGTGGATATTTATAGGTATGGGTAAGCAGCTGTCAAGACGCCTAACAATGCACCTACAAAATGGAGCCATCAAAGAACATTGTGCCCACATCCACAACCAAAAGCTCACACGTCAGGACCGAGTACAAAACACCAAAGTAAACCGCCGATTTAGCGAATTCACAACTCTTCAAATGCACGAAGCAATAAAAATCCTACAGCAAACTCCCATAATCAACAAACAATCGACAGGAACAGCATGCACACTGCTACTTCTTGGCGAGAAACTCCCAAGCCACAATACAACACTCCACCAATTAACGCCTTCTACGAGCTAGATACTACCACCTGCTTACCCATACCTATAAATATCCACCAACAGTAATCACAATTCACACAACATTCAGCCTTGATAATGTATGCAGAACGCATTCGAAACGCGTCGGCCAACTCATCACTATCTACAACTTTTACCCATTGTTCTAACAACGTTAAGACGGCTTATCGACTTCTTGAGAAGAATTCTAAGAAGAAAGTAAACCTACAGACATCGGTCTTGTTTAACAAAAGTATGTATATATATTTAAAATTAATTAATTATCCTATTGTTACGTCTCAGTTTGTTAATTAACTTACCGTAACTTCATTCCGACGAAACTTTAGCGACACAAGTCCTTACTTAATAAAACTGGTTTATTCTCTCTGAATATAACTTTACGATACACTTGATTTCAACATACGCGCTAAAACAAACGCTATAACGAACTTCAACAATACTCTCTGACTGCAGATCAATTACTCACTACCTACACACATTCTCACGTCACGCCGTGACCATCTTATATATACCAGACCACCCCCAATCTAGCAAATGCTAGAGCACTCCCGAAGGAACAGGATAGCTCTAGAAACGTGGCGTGATACTAGTCACGTGACCTCGCTGACGCAACACTATTAATTAATTTATTAATTACTACTATTACCCCTTCGCCCATACAGCTCATTACTCCGCTGACCATTAATTGAAATGTAACCTTATGCCACGAGCAAGATGAAGGAGGATTGTTTAATCTTCGAGCACCCTTGATTAGTAATTATTTCTTAAGAGATACTTATTTTTAAATCAAAAATAGGAAAAACGAAATGAACGACGAAAGCAGACAGAGAGATAGGGAGACAGGTAATCGAGTCAAGTCGTAAGTAAAGTACACGAATCGTTGTGAATTATAGCGTGTGTTTAAGTTAAACTGACTGTGGAAATTAAGTGTATTGCAAAGTTGTAATGAGAAAGAATAAACTAATTTTATTTAAGAAAGGACTTGTATCTCTGAACTTCTTCGGAAACAAACGACCAGAGATGTAACAAATTGGTGTCAGAAGTGGGATGGAAAAGAAAAAAAATGGAAACGACAAGTGGCAAATCAAACTACAGCTTAGCAGATTTGATGGCAGCAATACAAGAACAGCAAAAGAAACACGAAGAGAGATTACAGCAGTTGTTGGAGGAAAAAGAAAAGAAACAAAAATAGAGACAACAGCAGTGGCAAAAAAACCTGCAACAGTGGCAGCTCAAACAGCAAAATAAACAAGATAAGAGATTACAGCAGTGGCAACTAGAACAAGAAAGGAAACAGGAAGAAAGTTTCCAACAGTTACAGGAAAGTCAACAAAAGTGGCAATAAGTACAAATGGAAAACATTAGTAAATTTCAAAGTGAATTAAAGAATGATTTACTATCTTTTTACACAAGATGGATATATTAGTCATCGACCTAATCAGCCCCAGACAATGGGAAGCCCCTTCCAGACCCCGCAGCTAAACCCTAATGCAGATAT
>NW_013673655.1:0-9205 GCF_000517525.1 Limulus polyphemus
TGCTTCCCACGGTGCCTTCCCATCGGGTCTCTTGAAATAAGCCTAGTGGTTTGAATAGTCAGCTCACAATCTGCAGATCGCGGATCGAAACCCGTCACTGAATATGCTCTCACTTTCAGCCGTGGGGACGTTATAAAGACACGGCCAATTCCACTATTCGTTGGTTAAAAAAAAAGTCTGAGAATTGGCAGGATGTGGTGTTGGCTAGCTGCCTTCCCGTTCTTCATTCTAGTTTATCATTTCAAAATTAAAAATGGCTAACGTAGATAGCTCTAGAGTAGACTTGCACGAAATTCAAGAGAAGACAACCAAACTATTGAAAAGAAAAAAAATACACGATAGCTATGCTTTCTCTACTAAAACCCTCTTTTAGCTTTAGAGAACTGACCTGAATTTAGGCGAATAAACTCTTCACTTATGTCAGGAGATTAAAATAAGTTGCAGCAGCTGTTCATAAATATAACATTTATAATTATCCTGTAGTTGTTGTTTTTTTTTGTCACGGACATTAACGTGTCGATCTACAAACTGTAATCTTTCTGACTCTTCTTTCAAAAAACGTTCTACATATGTTTAGGCTTAAAATTTGTGTGTTTTACTAAACCAACGTGGCCTGTTGATTCGAATAAATTATGTGAAGTTCAGAGAAGTTATTTCTAATGTCAGAAACTGGATTGTGTTCTTTACGTGTTTTTTATTACAATTTTTGTAAACTGCTTGTTTTATGGTTACATAAAGAAACATTTGATCTCATTCCAGAGGGAAGCGTGGTTTTGTTCTTTGTTTTGCCTTTAACAGAGCACCAGGTCATCAGATGAGGAATGAAATTCTCCAAAACTTGTCACAGTGAGTGACACCTGACAATTTGACATTGAGCCTTGTGATTCTTGTTTGTTTGTTTTTTCACCAACATTTTCACAGTTTTTGTCTATGACATTACAAAGAATATATGACAACACAGAAGCTTTTACTTGAATCTGAATTTTATGTCCCCCTCCCACTTCTCAGTGGGACAGTGCTAAGTTTGCGGACATATAACGCTAAAATATGAGGTTCGATTCCCCGCAGTGGACACACTAGATAATCCAGTGTGACTAGCCATTTATATTGCACTCTTTAAAATTTGTGTTTGCTGTCAAAATTACTTTTCATCGACTGATTCTTGGCTACTGTAAAAGTTAGTGTACATAAACAAACTAATTTATCCTTTCATTTCTCAGTAATGATTATAATTTTTTACTCTTTTATCATGCCTTGTAAACTGCTGTTGTTAATTTTTTACTCTTTATCATGCCTTGTAAACTGCTGAGAGTAAAAAATGAACAATTTATCATGCCTTGTAAACTGCTGTTGTTCATTTTTTACTCTTTTATCATGCCTTGTAAACTGCTGTTGTTCATTTTTTACTCTCTTATCATGCCTTGTAAACTGCTATTGTTTATTTTTTACTCTTTTATCATGCTTTGTAAACTGCTGTTGTTCATTTTTTACTCTCGTATCATGCCTTGTAAACTGCTGTTGTTCATTTTTTACTCTCTTATCATGCCTTATAAACTGCTATTGTTCATTTTTTACTCTCTTATCATGCCTTGTAAACTGCTGTTGTTCATTTTTAACTCTCTTATCATGCCTTGTAAACTGCTATTGTTCATTTTTAACTCTCTTATCATACCTTGTAAACTGCTGTTGTTCGTTTTTAACTCTCTTATCATACCTTGTAAACTGCTATTGTTCATTTTTTACTCTCTTATCATGCCTTGTAAACTGCTGTTGTTCATTTTTTACTCTTTTATCATGCCTCGTAAACTGCTGTTGTTCATTTTTTACTCTCTTATCATGCCTTGTAAACTGCTATTGTTCATTTTTTACTCTCGTATCATGCCTTGTAAACTGCTATTGTTCATTTTTTACTCTTTTATCATGCCTTTTAAACTGCTGTTGTTCATTTTTTACTCTCTTATCATGCCTTGTAAACTGCTGTTGTTCATTTTTTATTCTCGTATCATGCCTTGAAAACTGCTGTTGTTCATTATTACTTTCTTATCATGCCTTGAAAACTGCTGTTGTTCATTATTACTTTCTTAACATGCCTTGTAAACTGCTGTTATTGCAATCTGCGGGTTCGAATTCCTGTCCCACCAAACATGCTCGCTCTTTCAGCCGTGGGGGCGTTATAATATGACGGTGAAAAAAAATACATGTACTTTTTAGTATAGATTGAGCTAACGCTGTATGAATAATTAAAGGTAATAAATTGAGATCCGAGAATGGCAAGACCCAACTGATGCAGAAGATTGGAAGGTAGTACAAGTAGCAGTAACCCGTATGCAATTTCATCACGCATGTGTAAACTTTTACTAATCACGTGCGAAGGAATAATACGAACAATTGAAATGTTAATCATTATCGCATGATATGTTCCACAGAAAAGTTGTAATGATTGTACAATTCTTCCTTTTCCAAACGCTACGTGCATAAAGGCGCCGATGGGATAACTCTTTCTGAAAACCAAATCATCTCAAGGTGTTCGCAAAGATTCGGAGAGAAACTAACACACCTTCCGCTAGTTCAGCCTGCCGTGTCAAATGAGTTTATTATTTTGGAGTGCTTTGCCATTTTACCGACAGCTCATTCTGACGCTTGCTTACTCTAACACACAATCATCTACCCTTCTCTGTATTTGCGTCTTCTAGTGATTCATCATACTTAGAAACGGCACGAATGAACTTCCCGCCAGAATTAACTTTTGTGGTAAACAAAATAGAAGACAGTAATAGTTAAAAACAGAGGAAAAATTAAGGCAGTATAGTTAAAAGTAGAGGAACAATGAAGGCAATATAGTTAAAGGTAGAGGAACAATAAAGACAGTATAGTTAAAAAGTAGAGGAAAAATGAAGGCAATATAGTTAAAGGTAGAGGAACAATGAAGGCAGTATAGTTAAAAGTAGAGGAACAATGAAGACAGTATAGTTAAAAGTAGAGGATAAATGAAGGCAATATAGTTAAAGGTAGAGGAACAATAAAGACAGTATAGTTAAAAACAGAGGAAAAATTAAGGCAGTATAGTTAAAAGTAGAGGAACAATGAAGGCAGGATAATTAAAAGTAGAGGAACAATGAAAGCAATATAGTTAAAAGAAGAGGAACAATGAAGGCAATATAGTTAAAAGTAGAGGAACAATGAAGGCAATATAGTTAAAGGTAGAGGAACAATGAAGACAGTATAGTTAAAAGTAGAAGAACAATGAAGGCAGTATACTTAAAGTCCAAGAAGATGGCTGTATTATTAAAGAAAAGTAAAGTAAATGCAACATAATATCCCTGTAAAATACACAGTTAAAATCTGTTCGTTTTGTATCCCTTGAATATAGTAATTAAACACCCTACATACACTTGTGTAAGGCCATAGAATAACATGCAAACCGCTTCATTTTTTTTACTTTTTTTTTGCAAACTTTGAAAGGTATTTGTTTGTTTAGAATTTCGCGCAAAGCTACAGAGGGTTATCTGCGCTAGCCGTCCCTGATTTAGCAGTGTAAGACTAGAGGGAAGACAGCTAGTCATCGCCACCCACCGCCAAGTCTTGGGCTACTCTTTTACCAACGAATAGTGCGATTGACCGTCACATTATAACGCCCCCAAGGCTGAAAGGGCGAGCATGTTTGGTGGGATGGGGATTCAAAACGCGACCCGAAGATTGCGAGTCGAGTTTCCTAACCACGTGGCCATGCCGGGCCCTTTGACAGATGGCCAATCATTGGAAAAGATCAAAGACGCTTTGAGTACGTTATCCGAGAACTTGCAAATAAATATTAAGAATGAAATAATAATGCAATCTACATTAATACTTAACCTTTAATGCAATTGAATGGGTTTTTAAGGAATCAAACTTCAAAACGTGAAAAGTATGTTTTTTGAGATCGAAATTCGTTTGTTTGTTTGAATTTAAGCACAAAGCTACACAATGTTCTATCTGTGCTCTGCCCACCACGGGTATCGAAACACGGTTTCTAGCGTTGTAAGACATACCGCTGTGCCACTGGGGAGGAGGCTCGATATTCGATGTAATTTAGATGAAACCATCAAGTAATATGACTAAAAATCAAATCGTCAGTTGTTTGTTAATAAAAGCACAGAGCTACACAATGAGCTAACTGTGCTCTACTAACCGCGACTACTGAATTCCGATTTTTAGCGTTACAAGCCATCAGATTAGTCGCTGAGCGACAGGAGGGGTGGGCAAAAGGGTTTATTTGATTTAGCGCAATAGGCTATCTGCGATCTGTCCATCACGGGAATCGAACCCCAGATTTTAGCGCTGGGAGTCCGTAAGCTTACCGATCACCCATTGGGGGACTTTGAGTTTGTATGTGTGTTTGTATAGGTTATACATACAACTAACAAATTATCGCCTCGACAAATCAAAATTAAAAACTTTTATACCAGATATAGAAAATGTAAAAGATATGTTTTTGTTTCGATAAACTTCGTAATTTCATCCAAATAACGTTGATGATATCCCGTCTTAGACATAAAGATATTTACATCAGATGCAAAAAAAAAACAATAAAGATATTTACACCAGATTCACAAAAATAACAAAGACATTTACACCAGACGCAAAAAGGAAAAAAGAAAAGGTATATATTTTTTTGTGAATAACTGCATGATATCACCCAAATAGCATTGGGGATATCCTATCTTTTCAGTTGTTCACCATGATCGCAGGTGCAAAACCAAGGTGTTTCCAACAGCTCAGGACACATACCGGGGCACCCCGAGTTCCACCTTCTAAGTTTGGTCCTGCTTACTTTAAAACTGTAACAGGATTTCTTTCAAACTGATTTACAAATAAATAAACACACAACGTGAATTAACATAGGATATAGAATGGTGAATGTTCGCCAAAAACACACACACACACAAAACTGTACTTTAGAAACTATTAGCTAATTTCCAGGCACTGGGAACACGAACTCTTATCTGTCTTGATAATGATTTACTAAAGTGTTAGATATATCGTGTCACAGTAGTTTTCTGTCAAGATATGTTAATTAACTCAAGTTGAAGACTAATGATCATCTTGATATATTTACATACTGTGATCATAATGGAGAAATCCACGTTTGTGCCTGTGCAACAGCTGTTATGCACGATACTTATATTACTTGTAATTATGTATAAATAACAATCTACCTTCTAGTTTGACGCATACGTAATCTCATTCCGTTCTGAAATAAGGTTTGTGTCAAAATAAGCTATAGAAAGCTGTTTGTTTACATACAGACACCATAGGTTATGGCGACGACTCTCCTGTCCCAACATAAGAGAACTGTTTGTTTACATACAGACACGATAGGTTATGGCGACGACTCTCCTACCCCAACAAAAGAAAACTGTTTACATACAGATACGATAGGTTATGGCGACGACTCTCCTACCCCAACAAAAGAAAATTGTTTACATACAGATACGATAGGTTATGGCGACGACTCTCTTACCCCAACAAATGATAACTGTTTGTTTACATACAGATACGATAGGTTATAGTGACGACTCTCTTACCCCAACAAAAGAAAACAGTTTGTTTACATACAAACACGATAGGTTATAATGACGACTCTCCTAACCCAACAAAAGAAAACTGTTTACATACAGATACGATAGGTTATGGCGACGACTCTCCTACCCCAACAAATGATAACTGTTTGTTTACATACAGATACGATAGGTTATAGTGATGACTCTCTTACCCCAACAAAAGAACACTGTTTGTTTACATACAGATACGATAGGTTATAGTGATGACTCTCCTACCCCAACAAAAGAACACTGTTTGTTTACATACAGATACGATAGGTTATAGTGATGACTCTCCTACCCCAACAACAACAAAAAAAAACTGTTTGTTTACATACAAACACGATAGGTTATAATGGCGACTCTCCTACCCCAACAAAAGAAAACTGTTTACATACAGATACGATAGGTTATAGTGACGACTCTCCTACCCCAACAAAGGAATACTGTTTGTTTACATACAGATACGATAGGTTATAGTGACGACTCTCCTACCCCAACAAAAGAAAACTGTTTACATACAGATACGATAGGTTATAGTGACGACTCTCCTACCCCAACAAAGAAATGCACAACAAGAAGTAAAACAGCAAACTTCCTTTCTAATTAAGACGTATTTGCATTTATAACTATAGTGGACACATTGAATAATTGTAATGTTAGTATGGTTTAATGATCATGGCCAGGTGGCTAAGGCGTTTGACTCGCAATCCGAGGGTCGCGGGTTCGAATCCCCGTCACACCAAACATGCCCGCCCTTTCAGCCGTGGAGGCGTTATAATGTGACGGTCATTCCCACTATTCCTTAGTAAAAGAGTAGCCCAAGAACTGCCTTCCCTCTAGTCTTACACTGCTAAATTAGGGACGGCGAGCGCAGATAGCCCTCATGTATCTTTGCGAGAAATTCAAAAAACAAAACAAACAATCAATGATCATGCAAGTAAGCTTAATTATGAAAAGTTTTTCCCTTTAATGCAGAAACCCCCCTTTACCCACCCTAAATATAAAATACCATCCTGATGACTAATTTGGAAAAAACTTGGTTTGAATTGTACTTAATAAACATACTTTCAACAATGTTATTTGATGTAAATATTAGAAAAAGACAGATTAATAATTGAGAATTGGTTAAAAATACAAAACTATTTTTGTATGTAAGTGTTGAATCAATCTTTTGATGTATTGTAACTACTGGATAACACGTCCATTGTTGTTCAATAATCACTGCTGGAAATGCATATTTGTTTCTTGTAAAATTTCGCGCAGAGCTACACAAGCGCTACCTGTGCATAACCTTCTCCGTTGTTCAACTGAAAGACTTGAGGTAAGGCAGCTAGCTAGTCAACAGCAACCACCGCCAATTTTTGGATTATAATTGTTTATTCGAATATTGGTATTTGACTGTCACTCTTATAGCACACTCACAGTCCCAAAATGTGGATCGCGTTTTTGCCTAACGGGTCGCGAACCACGAACATTCGGAATTACAGTTAGGGCACGCTAAGCCTTGCTGAAATTATCAAACTGTATCATTTTCCGTACGTTCCAGTGCTACTGTAAAAAAATTATCCTAATGTCTCTAATTTATGGCTTTTTGTTGCAGTTGAAAGAAAGTGACGAGATTAGAATTGGAAGACTTTTTTTTTTCTTTTTAAGTCAAGGGTATATTGCCGTAATTCATCTCGTTAATACAAGGTCCGGGTAATATATCTTAATTCATAACGTAGTTTGGTATTCGTGAAATACACCCGGTCATTAAATAGAGATATATTCCATAAAATCCTTTAATGCTGGGAATGTCTTTAATTCTAACTTGATGCATTAAATCGAATTCAAGCTTTATTATGAAGACTGATGCTCAAAAAGAGACTGGGTTACAGCAATGATTCACTCTTCACAATATAATCTAAATTATGAGGCTTAACAATTTATACGAAAAAAATTTCGACCGAGGCGGAAAACGTCGCCCACGTGATTTGGATCAAATCTGAAGATTGCAGTTTTGAGCTGAATATCTTCAAGATATACGGCGCCCATCCATTTTTCTGGGTGACAGTCTGTGAAATAACTGACGGTGAAAAGAAGAAGCTTGTGGTGAATATCTGTCGCCATCAGAATTTACGCTCGTAGATGAAAAAGTGTCTAATTTTATCCACTCCATTAGTTATCTCTGGAGACCACCTTTACGACAGCCCAAGAAATGATGATCTCGTATCTTGGCTTAGCCACTTGAGGCGGCTTGTTACAAGGCTGCTGTTTCCGGTTTTGGCGTTTGAAAATTGTCGCTCTCATGGGACGTCAAACACTCTCTAAGTGGGACCGGTCCGGAAGTTCTTTTTTTTTTAAATGTAAGCATCGAAGATTGTTTTTTATTTTATTACATTTTTTTTTTATTATTATTTCGTTACTTTCACCATGGATAAACACTTCAAAAACTCTGAAAGACTTGTCCTATAACTAAAATAAATTCTACAGCTCAGTTAACGTAAAAAATGAGAACAGAAAAAGCTCGAGAGATTATGTTAATTAGCACAAACTTACTGCACAGTGACATTCTTTTCTTTTAACCAGCCCCCTCTCCCTCCCCAAGTGGCACAGCAGTATGTCTGCGGACTTACAACGCTAGAAACCGGGTTTCGATACCTGCACATACAGATAGCTCATTGTGTAGCTTTGTGTAATTAAAGCGTCAGTAGTTTTGAAAACACTTCTTCTACAAACCAAGCCTATAAATATAGATGAGTATTAATAAGGTTGCCAACAGATACGCACGCGCTGCCTACCTAAAGTATAGTAGTCTTTCCAATTTCTGATACTCCAGAATTTCAAATTTTCTTCACAGCTGCTTTGATAGACATTTTGTTTTTCTAACATGAACCATTCCAACTTGTGGTCATTTGTTTACTCTATGTAATTAACAATAATGTAATGTTTACACTATGTAATTAACGTAATGCGATGTTTACATAATGTAATGTTTACACTATGTAATTAACATACTGTAATGTTCCCACTATGTAATTAACGCAATGTAGTATTTACACTATGTAATTAATATAATGTAATGTAATGTTTAAACTATGTAATTAACATACTGTAATGTTCCCACTATGTAATTAACGCAATGTAGTATTTACACTATGTAATTAATATAATGTAATGTAATGCTTACACTATGTAATTAACGTAATGTAATGTTTGCTCTATGTAATTAAGATAATGTAATGTAATGCTTATACTATGTAATTAACGTAATGCAACATTTACACTATGTAATTTACACAATGTAATGTAATGTTTACTTTATGTAATTAACATAATGTAATGCTTATACTATGTAACTAACGTAATGTAAGTAACATAATGTAATCTAATGTTCACACTATGTAATTAACGTAATGTAATGTTTACACTATGTAATTAACATAATGTAATCTAATGTTCACACTATGTAACTAACATAATGTAATGTAATGTTCACACTATGTAATTAACGTAATGTAATGTTCACACTATGTGATTAACGTAATGTAATGTTTACACTATGTAATTAACATAATGTAATCTAATTTTCACACTATGTAACTAACATAATGTAATGTAATGTTCACACTATATAATTAACG
>NW_013673655.1:10205-15737 GCF_000517525.1 Limulus polyphemus
GTAATGTAATGTTCACACTATATAATTAACGTAATGTAATGTTCACACTATGTAATTAACGTAATTTAATATTCACGCTATGTAATTAACGTAATGTAATGTAATGTTCACACTATGTAATTAACGTAATGTAATGTTTACACTACGTAATTAACTTAATGCTGTTCACAAATATTTCCTTAAAGAAGTATGATTTTAACACTACGTTCACTCCAAAAGTGCTAAAATATTATAAACAAATTGACGATTACAGTAAAGAATCTAAGATTTGATTTTTAAGCCATGTACGTGTAATTATATCCTCAACAAAAAGTTCTAATTACATTAAGAGGATATTCAACATTAGTTGCATTTTCTACGCTCGCGAAAATGATGAATGACCCCTTAAATAAAATCACTGTAGTTGTTAGACCGACTCAACCAATCGCAAACATGTTATCAGAGAACCCCAGTTTTATATTTTATTTGCTGTAAAGTTTTCTTAATGAGCTATCTGTGTTGTGTCCACCACGGTTATCAAATCCCGATTTGTAGCTTTATAAGCATTCAGAGTTATCGCAAAGCCCCCACTGGGGAGATGGGGGTGGGTTTAGTTTTAGATTTCTTTACACGAGTAGAGATGATAGATAGTTTCCTACCGATTTCACGCCGATGTATATAGCGATTTTAACTTGTTAACTGCTGGTTAACTTGTTATTACTATACTTAATAATATCACTACTGATTAAGATAAAGATTCATGCGCTGACACGGGGTTTCACTGGATAAATAGATTATTTCATAGGTTTCACTAAAAATGGAGACGTTTGATGTCACACATTCAAGTAGCAGTGGTGTAACACTAACGAAACAGATTATCAAAACTCCAACCTTACAAAGGAAATCTCCTTGCAAGCAAGTAATTATATATGACGTAAGAACCGGAAATTGCCTTTCTTCTGCTTTATCCCTTGACGGTAATCTCTTGAACCCATTTCTCATTTAATCATTTGATTGTTGTTGTTTTTTTTTATTTTATATGCTATTTGTGTTTAATCTAAATAGATTGGTTGATAGAAAAGCTGATACAGTTTATAACCATTGTATATTTTGCCGTAAGTAATATCTAGCTGAAACCTATCTCATTAATCCAGAAATATTACCTACGTAGTTAATTCTTTCCAATTTATTGTTTTCATTCTTGTAATTGTGGTTGCTAAGATACAAAATCCAACACAGCTATGTCAACAATTTTCTTCAGTACCGATGTTCGTTAGAGTTATTGTTTTCAAAACTAACTACTTTTCATCCACAGAATTGTGTTTTACAAACCACATTTGGCTATCTACTATGTCCACGCAGGGAATCGAACCCTAGATTTTAGCGTTGCAAGTCCGTATACCAACCACTGTCCCACCGGGGGACACTCGCAGAAAAGAAGAATGTAAGGAAGATTGCAAAACCAGTTGAACTTATTAATCCCTGAAACCAGTGATCCTTAACCAGACCAATCATAAAGATTATACCGAAAAATAAAACAAGGATGGCTTGAAAACATCTTTCATCATTTCCCTTATAAAATCTCCCCCCCAGTGGCACAGCGGTATGTCTGCGGACTTATACCGCTAGAAACCGGGTTTCGATACCCGTGGTGGGCAGTGCACGGATAGCCCTTTGTGTAGCTTTGTGCTTAATAACAAACAAACAACAACATTCCTTTATAAAAACAATAAAACATATTACATCGGCCGAAACGTTTGAAAGACGCTCTAGACTGTAAAACCTTCTCATGGTGGTTAGCGTGCTGGACTGTCTATCTAAGGGTCCAGTGTTCGCATCCCGCTGCCGCAAAGTCCTGCTCTACATTTTGGTTTCGTAGGTACGTTATAAGAGTGACACTCAAATACCACCATTCGATTGGAGTTGGCGGTGGGTGTTGTTGAATGGCCGTATTACCTCTAGTCTATCAGTTCCGAATTAAGGATGGCTAGCACGTATTGGCAAAACGTTTCCTCCGGCTGACTAAGTAGAGGAATACTTCAGTACTAAGACTTATAACAATGTATTACCCAAGATGCAGAGAAGAACCCAAGGTTTTGGTTTGAATTTCGCGCAAAATTACACGAGGGCTAGCCGTCAATCATCATATGTTCACACATATTGTTTTAGTCAAATGAGAAGACTCTGGATTAGTTATCCGTTCATTCATTTATCACGAACAAGTTAAAACACAAATCTTTAACGCCTGATCTCTCGGCATAAGTTACGACATATGATTTTTTTTATTTCACCCAAAGCTACGCGAGGGCCATCCCTAATTTAACTCTTGGGCTACTCTTTTATCAACTAATATTGGGATTGATCGTCACATTATAACACTCCCACGGCTGAAAAGGCGAGCATCTTTGGTGGGACGGGGATTCGAACCTGTGACCCTCAGATTGCGAGTCGAGCGCCCTAACCACCTGGCCATGCCGGGCCAGAACCTAAGGCAAACAACAAATGACCGAATATTTAACATTTTCAACGAATCGAAAGCCGCCATATTATATATTTACTTATTGCGTTCAGATGCTATAAGATAGGATTACACACTAGGCATTAAAAGAATATAAAACACAAACGTAACAACGCATATTTTACTACTCGGCTATCTAGCTTCATTTGTGATGACTAAAGCATTGAAGTGGAGAAAGATAACTATTTACAGTACTTCCTTTCATTTGTTCTTTTTTGTATATTTGTTTCGTATGTGAGCAGTATATAAAGTACCTAATTATATATACTTGTGTATGTGTTACGTTCAATCTCAGAATTCAACCATTCACCGACAAAAATAACCATTTCGTTTTTTCAGTATGTCAAAATTATCGAAGCCCAAAATGAAATGTGAGTTCAGTGTTTCTGTAAATTATTTTGCTCAAATTGCAAAACGTGAAATTCCAAATGTATAGTTGTTGCTTAAAGTTAGGCACAAAGCTACACAATGAGCTATTTGTATGTGCAGGTATCGAAACCCTGTTTCTAGCGTAGGAAGTCCGCAGACATACCGCCGTGCCACTGGGAGGGAGGGGGCAAATAAATATGCGCTCAATCTGCGAATAGCAGATAATTGCAAGCTGTTAAAATGTATTTCAAATTAAATGCAAAATTTTCAAATAAAATGTATAAATTTTTTTTATTGAATGAGCGTAAAATACTTAATTTGTTTTTGTGTGAAGACACACGTTATTGATTAATTATTTATGTATCTATTTAGGAAGTTAAACCCATTGAGACGTGGCCTCATGTGCAAATGGGTTCGTGGTAAGCGATTTTGAAGGACTTTAAACATTAAACGGGCCTGCCATCGTCTATTGGTCAGGGCGCTCGACTTACAATCTGAGGGTCGTGGGTTCGAATCCCCGACACTGAACATGCCTGACGGTCAATCCCACTATTCTTCCTGTTTGATATTTTAGATTTCGCGATTTGTATAAATTGCTTTACACAAAGACTGAAACATCTCTCTCTCTCTTTGTGTTTTCTTCTTTGCTTAATTGGTATTTTAATTTTCGTAATATGAACAAAATAATTTGCACAAACACTGAAATAAAATTTCATTTTGGGCTTCGATAATTTTGACATGCTAAAATCGCGAAATGATACTCTTTTGGGTGAATGACCGAATACCGAGATTATAGCGTAACATTAATATATATATATAACACTTCGGTGTTATATCTATATATATATTTGCACATTGATTAATTAAAAACAAATTATGCTTATTTCGTCGAATGATTGATGTTTGTAGTTGTATTGGCAAGGTGTTTAATTGTACGTTTCTGAAATCCTAGAACCTATTTAAATAATTATTAAAACTAACGAAAGAATAATACGTCTTCTACTTAGTACTCGTACTTATTTCGGCCTATTTTATACCAAATGACGTAATACTATATAAACTTGAATTTTATTCTATAAATCAAATTGACATTCCAGGTGGAAAGAAACACTGAATGTTATACGATTTTTATAGAAAATGTAACTTTCCAAATTTCGCAGGACATTAATAAAGCAGTCTGTTGAGTGTGGGTGACTTAAAGTTGACAATATTATATACTGTCATGTATGTCAAATAAGTCAGTAGATTGAGTATTTTTATTAAATACGTTGAATGCTATCGTATTTAGCCGATAGAGGGCAGGGCTTTAGAGTTTTTTTTTGAAAACGTTAATGTTAAAGTGATCACAGTAATCTACTACAGGGAGTGCAAAAATTGTTGAACCATTGTACATTTGCTGTTATGTTAAACATATATTAAAGTTTTTCTTCATTACCCACTCCAGCCGTCTCCAAGCATTATTAACAGCGGCAAATGGTGAAGAAAACCTTTTCTTCGCCACCAGGGGACGCAAGAGTGCTATTTGTTAATTAAATGTTATGTCATATAACTTTTTAACATATGTATAAAAAATTGCATTTAAAAATACCATTTTTGTTAAATACAAGATTTTGTATGAATAATTCGTATTCAGCTTGTTGTGATTTGGCATTTTGTCAGGGTGGTATTTGAGATTATTAGGTTATTTATAGGTTACTTTGAACGGTTTCTTTATGGAAAATAACTTGCTTTTAAAATATACAAACCCACGAATGTGTAGTAGGTACAGAGCAAGTCGTTCAGTGTTGTCTATGTGTTTACACTCTGTAACATATAAGCTTTTCAATGTCCCTGTGTTGTCTATGTGTTTACACTGTAATAGATAGGAGTTTCAGTATCCCAGTGTTGTCTATATGTTTACACTCTGTAACAGATAGCAGTTTCGATGTCCCAGCGTTGTCTATGTGTTTACACTCTGTAACAGATAGCAGTTTCAGTGTTCCAGTGTTGTCTATGTGTTTAAACTCTGTAACAGATAGAAGTTTCAGTGTCACGGCGTTGTCTATGTGTTTACACTGTAACAGATAGAAGTTTCAGTGTCACGGTGTTGTCTATGTGTTTTACACTCTGTGACAGGTAGGAGTTTGAGTGTCACGGTGTTGTCTATGTGTTTTACACTCTGTGACAGGTAGGAGTTTCAGTGTCACGGTGTTATCTGTATGTTTACACTTTGTAACAGATAAGGGTTTCAGTGTCACGGTGTTGTCTATGTGTTTTACACTCTGTGACAGGTAGGAGTTTCAGTGTCACGGCGTTGTCTATGTGTTTACACTGTAACAGATAGGAGTTTCAGTGTCACGGTGTTAATCTGTATGTTTACACTTTGTAACAGATAAGGGTTTCAGTGTCACGGTGTTGTCTATCTGTTTTACACTCTGTGACAGGTAGGAGTTTCAGTGTCACGGTGTTATCTGTATGTTTACACTTTGTAACAGATAAGGGTTTCAGTGTCACGGTGTTGTCTATGTGTTTTACACTCTGTGACAGGTAGGAGTTTCAGTGTCACGGTGTTATCTGTATGTTTACACTTTGTAACAGATAAGGGTTTCAGTGTCACGGTGTTGTCTATGTGTTTTACACTCTGTGACAGGTAGGAGTTTCAGTGTCACGGTGTTATCTGTATGTTT
>NW_013673655.1:16464-17669 GCF_000517525.1 Limulus polyphemus
GGTTTCTATACCCGTGGTGGGCAGAGCACAAATAGCCCATTGTATTGTTTTGTGCATAACTTAAAACAAAGAAACAAATTAACTGCGACCGTTATTCGATAAAGAGATAAATTAACACTAACTCGTATGTTTTTTTGCGTTACTTTAGTTAGGGCTAAACCTTACCGTACTTAATACTATAATGTTATTCCACGACCTAACGTTAGACTTTTCTAAAAACTTTGATAAGCTTTCAATATGTTGTTTTAAAATATATCTACTAAATTATATTTACATCTGTTGAAAGTTCGTGCGCATGCGCATTTAGATAGTAAGGTGCGCGCGCGCATTTTCGGTGTTATTGTAATAGATGATTACTTTGCTTTTACCTTGATGGCTGACGAGTTTCATTTATCGTCAATTTATTTACGTTCATAATCTGTCTCGCCAGCGATTTTCAACGGAACGTTTTCATAAGTATTAAAACATCCGAGTTTGGCTTACCAAGACTACACTTCTCACTGGAAACGAGGCTATGTTACACCACGTTTAGGATATGATGGCACCCGTAAAAATAAATAAAATATTTCAAAATCATTAATGCCGTTTGCTATCTGCTTATAAAAAAATTCGCCCATTGACTGCTGATTCACCGTAAATGTGACATACTGTGAGTTATGCAACAACAATGTCCCAAGGGTTATTACCTAGGATTCGTTAACAGTGCAAACAAAGCGGACAATGGACAAAATGTGACATACTGTGAGTTATGCAACAACAATGTCCCAAGGGTTATTACCTAGGATTCGTTAACAGTGCAAACAAAATAACAAATTCCAGAGAGGGGGGGGGGAGGTCTACGCTGAACCTGACCCTCCCTGGTCCAAAACGTGGACCGAATCCCGATGAAGAAGAATAACAACATCTCTTAATCATAATCTGCCTTCTAATCTGTTGCAAACGTTATTTAACTACAGCATCTTGTTGACGTCAAATCAATTAGAATTATTCTTAATTGCGAAGTTTTATTATCTTCACTAAAATGAGTAACCTCACCGAAGAACAGAAATAATCAACGAATGTTTGTTTTGCTTGAAATTAAGCACAAAGCTACACAATGGGCTATCTGTGCTCTGCCCACCACGGGTATCGAAACCCGGTTTCTAGCGTTTTAAATCCGCATACATACTGGGTGGGGGCATCTAGAATGACGTAGAGGGCCTTCA
>NW_013673655.1:18609-25434 GCF_000517525.1 Limulus polyphemus
GTTTCAGTGTCATAGCGTTGCCTTTGTAATTTACACTCTGTGACAGGTAGGAGTTTCAGTGTCATAGCGTTGCCTTTGTAATTTACATTCTGTAACAACTAAGAGTAGTGGTTTAAAATTAGTACGTCATTTGTCCTCTAGGTCATTTTAGAAATGGAAATTTTCGGGGTCACAAGTCAAGGTTAAAGATACTACAGGCGTTACTACCGATAACCAGACCAAAAATAAAAAATAAAAGGCGGTCAGTCACTAAGTGACCAGGTGAATGAATTTTTGTCTTTATAAAAACAATATCTGAGATCACAGATCAAGGAGAAAATTATCTAGCTTAAAAAAAAAGGCGTGAGTTACTAATATTTCTTTTATTTTACATTAACTGCATAAACACATGTTGAAAGTATTCTATTTTTAAGAAGGGCCCGGCAAGGCCAGGTGGTTAGGGCGCTCGACTCGCAATCTGCGGGTTCGAATCCCCGTCACACCAAACATGCTCGCCCTTTCAACCGTGGGGGCGTTATAATGTAACGGTCAATCCCACTATTCGTTGGTAAAAGAGTAGCCTAAGAGTTGGCGGTGGGTGGTGATGACTAGCTGCCTTCCCTCTAGTCTTACACTGCTACACTGGGGACGGCTAATGCAGATAGCCCTCGTGTAGCTTTGCGCGAAATCCGTAACAGACAAACAATTTTTAAGAAGAAATGTTTTTGTTGTTTATTCACCAAAAAAGGAAAAAAAAACAAAAAACACTTCATTTGCACGTGTAAGAAAGACCGTATTATTATTGTTATTACAGACTGATCTTGAATTCGATTGCTGTATATGAACTTATACTCACGCGCAGATGGGTACATATAAGTTTTTTGTTTTTTTTTCGTGTAGCCTTGTATTAAATTTATCTGACGTCCATGCTACGTGCTCGTTGTCATGGTATCGACCATTAACATTCTAATTCAATCTGAACTGTGGTAGCCTTAACTTGTGAGGCATATCTATTTTGTGTTTTACTTAGTAGATGTACCGAATTACTGCAAAGCGTCGTGATATTCAGTGAACGACCTCAAAATAACCGTTACGTCACGTTGGAGGTCAATAAAAAGAAAATGTGAAATGTCCTCAACTTAGAAACGTAATTTTCGCAGTAAAATAGCGTAGAATAAACTCGTAAAATGATGAAAAATATTCAACCCTGATAACATTCAATTCCAAATTAGGTTTCATTTAAATAGCAGCGTGCGAACCACGTTTGTCTTACTTTAAACATAAACAATTTAGAATACAAATAACCATGGCGATGTAACATTCTTTCATCCGGGTGATGATTCCTTTTATTTTTAAACCGTTTCTGTCTGGTGATTCCAACTACATAACATCTGTTACTTTTGGCTCGTGAATTGTCCTTGTATTGATAAAGTTATTGTGAAAGAAGATTCTTTGAACATCTGGCGTTGAAGATCGCGAATGATGGGAACGTCATACATCACGGCGGACTTCAAATGTTTATTTCACGTCACAAATGTGAAAAACAAAACTTAATCCCGCTACCATGCACGTGCTGCTGCTTATTTCTCTACTCAATCAATTTGATTTTTCATCCAAAAAATATTTAAATAATTTTAATGATTATTTTGCACGAGATTCAGTAAATAATGACCCATCTTGGTTGCTGGATAACTATCCACAAGGTTACTAATAACACTGGTTGCTATAACGATTTGTTTCATCTCGTCGTATGTTCGAGTAATCATGAACTCATCATTGTTCATTATACTGTATCATGATAATATTGATATAAGTACAACGTGTCAACGGTTTCCTGCAGTGCATTTTTTTATTTTCTTTTTTTTTTTCTAAAGCAAATTGCTTCGATTTAATATAATCTACTTGCGGTCAAATTAGTATATTTTCTGAAACGGTACTTCTTTAAATACAGGACATCTAGAATAATACAAAATAATTCTCATCGTAGACACCAAAATTTATAAGTCCACTTGTCTTAGGCCTAATATTAGTTAAGCCTCTTTTAAGTACGCCCTGTATTCGTAAAAAGATATATTAATTAACACTATAACTTGTGTACGTTTTCTGCTTTATTTTAGTTGCAGTTAAACCTTACCATAATTAATACTATCAATAAATAAACTTACTTTTAGAATATTACAAAATAATTCTTATCGCATACACCAAAATTTATAAGTCCACTTGTCTTAGGCCTAACATTAAATAAGCCTTTATTAACTAGCCCCCCCCCCCCCAGCTACACAATGGGCTATCTGTGCTCTGCCCACCACGGGTATCGAAACCCGGTTTCTAGCGTTTTAAGTCCGCATACATACTGGGTGGGGACATCTAGAATGACGTATAGGGCCTTCATCTATTCTTTAATTCGCTACTCCTTTTTGCAGTAGACTAGTTTCTTCGAATGCACGTTTCATCAGTACTACTTAGGTGAGTAAACAAAAGAAGTACTGTAAGCCTCTTCTAGAGATAGCCACATGTAACTCAAGTACCTAATGTTGGCTAGGTTTTTGGTGATGAGTGAAATGGAGCTTATATCAAATCCTGCAAATTAAATTATCCTTGTTTTATTTATCAAAGATTGTACGGGAATCTTTAATTTGAAGATTTCAGTCAAATAAACAAGATTGGAATTTTTAAGTCAGACACGTTTTACTCAAAATGTTTTATCTTTGAATATCTATAGTTTGTACAATAACAAACGAGTAATAGGAACAGTGGCCCCACGGATGAAAGGGCGATCATGTTCGGTGACGGGGACATATGGACAACTAAATTCTTTTGAATAACTGTGCCAATTTAGGCGTTTTAATGTAGTGTCTAATAATAATTCGTAAATGAAGTGAGAACAGTGTTGTTTAAGTATTCTAGGAACAAAATGAAATATTAGGCCTTGTTGATAATGGCATTTGACCCATGTAAAAAATAATAACTTACTTATGTTAATATGATTAACGCAGTAACTTAACATATTAGCAAATTTAACCGCGCTTCAGGTAGCATTTATTTCGTTAGTTTCACGGTGATGGCGAGACCGAGTGTGTGCAAGTCGACTGATCGGCAAATGTATCGGTGCTACGCCTGGCATTAAACGTCACTTTCGTTTGTCGTAGGCTTCAGTGCAAAAACAATTTAAAAAAAAAAACAGAGGGGGGGAAAATGGCTCTCAAACTTGAACCGTTTGTCAAATTCATTTAAACTCGATCTTAAAAGAGTCCATCTGAGTTCATGTTTCTAATTTCATTGAAATTGGTTCAACCAGGTCCTAACAACAATTTATGACACTAGAAGGAATATATGGTCTCTAATTTAGTAGTGTAAGACTAGAGGTAAGACAACTGGTCAACACCACCCACCGTCAACTCTTGAGCTACTCTTTTACCAATGAATAGTGGAATTGACTGTCACATTATAGCAGCAAAACGTGCACTTAATAAGCTCCTGAGCCATAAAATTGAAACTTGAAGAGTATTGGAATTTTCAACATGAACGACAATTTATTCGACGCATGCGTGAAAAAACCGTGTCAAGGATCACGAGATAAAATCATAGCCATTCCTAATTTAAAACTGAAAACTATTAGAAAGGAAACCAGTAAACAGCACCTATTCTGCTATTCTTAATCCTAGTCAATGGTCTTGAATTTCGCGCAAAGCTACACGAGGGCTATCTGCGTTAGCCGTCCCTATTTTAGCAGTGGAAGACTAGAGGGAAGACAGCTAGTCATCACCGTCAACGCTTGGGCTACTCTTTTACCAACGAATAATGGGATTGACCGTCACATTATAACGCCCCTATGGCTGAAAGAGCGAGCATGTTTAGTGCGACCAGGATTCGAACCCGCGGATTGCGAATCGAGCCCCCTAACCCGATCAACGGGATTGAATGTCATAGTGAAAACAATTGAAAGTGTGAAGCGTGTTCAGAGACTTGAATCTTGGACCTTGCGGTCCCTATCCCTACACACTATCCAAAAAGAAAGGTCATAAAATATAGGAGTAAAATCTAATTATACAATAAGGTTTTCAAATATCAAAACAATAGGTCAAATATCAAAACGTTTTGTGTCGTTTATCGACAGATTTTAAAGCAGAGTTTTTGTTGTTTTTAATTGATGATAGGATTATTTACGTTGTGATTAAACTGTTGTGATGGTCAGTCAGGGCACGAACATTAAAGAATACAAGACGTCAATGTTTAGGCTATATGCTTGCTAGAAATGAAGCCAAATTAAGAGCAAGCAGTAAGTTTTACTTGTTTGTTCCAGATTTTTCGCACAAAGCTACACAATAGCTACTTGCATATAACCGTCCCTAATTTTGAACTGACTGACTACAGGAAAGGTCCCCCGAGTGGTCAGCGCTAAGTTTACGGACTTACAACGCTAAAATCCCAGGTTCGAAATCACGCGGTAGATATAGCGCAGATAGTCGAATGTGTGAGGCTTTGCACTAAACCAAACACAAAATTTAGAGGGAAGGCAACTAGTCAAAATCACCCGCCGTCAACTCTTGTCTAACCAAATAGTTTTAACGTTTGGTTTTGAGCAAAGCCACACTGAACTATCTGCTGTGTCCACCGAGTGAAATCGAACCCCGGATTTTAGTGTTGTAATTCCGTAAACTTACCGCAGTCTCACCGGGGGACACCAAATAATCTTAGTGCCCTCCAACGGCCCCAAATTTCGGAGCGCATTCTTTCAGCTTTGATGACAAACTAAAAACAAGATGTAAAAACAAAAAAAATAAAAATAACGTAAATACGAAAACTTTTGTAAACTATGAAGCTGTGACTATTGTTTAGTTTTAATGTCGTGCCATTACGTTGTCTTGCTGAGATCGTACAAATCTGTAATGAGTTCGTTACTTCATTTTATTCCCTGTGACTCAGTTTAATGTATTACGGTAGTTAACATTTACAGTGAGTTTACTTATAGATACGGCGTGTAGTTATAACGAAGAACATTTTTACACGTGTACGTTCTGAAACAGAGGAAAAAAAGTAAATACACACCAACAAAACGTTTTGAATAATGCTACAAATTTATTTGTAGTTACGGAAGAAGTTATCAGAGTACGTATATATCGATTCCAAACAGCAGCATGACGTAACACGTTACGCCACCATCACGTGGACTCTTGACTCAAAAGCTCGCACATTCACATGATTTCACAACAGCCAATGAAAAATTAGATTTCCTGTATCAAATATACAACTTGTTTTGGTAACTTTAAATCTGTATAGAAAGTCAATATTGTCGGCTCACTTCACGTTACCACAAATCACGTTTCATCGAGATCAGATGAATCAAAATAAGCTTTACATAAATTAGGAAAAAAAAGAAAAAGCGAAACACTGGCTAGTTTACAATAATTTCGTATTCAAAAATAAAGCATTTTGCAGGCAACTATAAGTACACAAATATTTTAAAAAATATTTTAAAAACGTAATCGTAAATCTACAGAAGCAGGTGGACATTTATTTAGTAGATATTCGTGGAAAACGGTTACTGATGTTACGGAAAATGGTTACTGTGTCATGGAAAACGGTTATCTTGTTATGAAAACGGTTACTTTGTACTTTTGCTTTAAAAATTTCTAAGATTCGATAAAAGAGAGTTCGTATAATTACCACATACCTTAAAATAATTCACCATTTTAAAGACTGAACAGAATATTAAGTACAAATCCAAGCCTAAAATGTCCCTCTAAACCAAGTAGCATCCACATACATGCTTTTCGAATAATTCGCAACTATTCTAAATAGCTCAAGAGCTTAAGGTACAAGTAGAAAATGTTCCACGAAGGAACTTTCTTGGGAAATTGTTAATAATATTCTACCGAATTCATTAAACGATTAATACAAATAAACGAGTTGTTAGCGTGAAGATTCCAGTTTGATTGTGAACCAGAAAAACTCGGATCCTTGTCTCAGTACAAATGATCTAACTACACATGATCACACTTTTACCGAACTGGGTTTTTGTTTATAAGCTCCTACAATACAATAAACTTTTAGTACACGTTTAAGCTGGCATTAATATTATAAACAATGTCTGCTACAAAGTGAATTTCAACTAGAAAAGTTACACTGTTGCTTTTCATGGAATGGACAACTTGTAGACACTCCAGGTTTTAGAAACATATCACTAATACCATTTTCCAATGGTTTGAAATACAGGGTGACCCAAAATGATCTTTCTTATTTAATAATTAATTAACTAAAGTAATACAACTTTGCAGTTTTCAACACCTTGTAGCTCAACTCAAACAGTTTTTATTGACATGTCAGTAGACTTCTAGGTGTGTAACATTAGTGGCTCTCAGCACGCCCAACCGATATTCGATTTCAATCCACATTCGCTGCAACATGCCTACAGTTACAGCGATGCTGGCGTCCGTTATCCTGATCTTTATCTCCGTAATGTTTGCTATATGTGTGCGATACACGATGTCCTTAACATACCCCCAAAGAAAGAAGTCTAGTACAGTGATGTCTAGCGAACGCGGAGTAAACGGAATTGGTCCACCCCTACCAATCAATCGCATTGAACCTTTTAATATACGGTTACCATTTTACACGGTAACGCTACTTATTGGAGTGAAAAAAAGGACAATAAAAAATGTTTGAGTTGAGATACAAAATATTGAAAACCACATGGCTGTATTTCTTTAGTTAAATTATTCAATTTTAAAATAGGAAAGATGATTTTAGATTACCCTGTACACATAGGGATGGATTAACGTGGGGGCGTTATAATGTGACGGTCAATCCAACTATTCGTTGGTAAAAGAGTAGCCCAAGAGTTGG
>NW_013673655.1:25612-27333 GCF_000517525.1 Limulus polyphemus
TTCCCTCTAGTCTTGCACTGCTAAATTAGGGACGGCTAGCGTAGATAGCCCTCGTGTAGCTTTGCGCGAAATTCAAACCAAATTATGACACGGTTTGTACGATCGTTTTAAATTTTGTCAAGTAATACATATTTCTCTTGAGTTTTTACTCTTATGAATCCAAATTTCAATTAACTCTGTCACTGCCAGTGGCACGTGCGTATCTTCCTGCAAGGCAATGCTACAACCACATAAATGGGACACATTAAACAACCTTTAAAAATTGTGATATTCATTAAGTGTCCTGAGAAATTAAGCAAACTAATAAATATACAATTAATTAAATGTTACACAGCAACTTGCAATGTTAGAAATAAGTGTATATATAAAATCACATTACCGAATTACTTTTTTTTTTTTTTTTTACTAATCTGGGAACAAACATTTGTGTAAAATATTTTAGGTAATTATCTCCAAAAATGTCATGATCCCACAACTAACTAGCAAGATACAAGTAATTATACAACGCCACACGTGCTTCCGCGTGTTTCTAAATATAAGGCTGGCGCTGGGAGAGTTGTCTATAAACATAGCACTGAAAGAGTAAATGAACAAACTAAGATAATGTTTGGCAAAACTACGGATTTCAGAGCTGGCAGTCGGTTCCGAATCCATGCAATACCACAAAATATTCCCCGCACTTCATCATCATCAGAACATGATAGTAATTTTGATTTAAGACGTTTAATCACAAACTGAGAGTTTAGGATTAAACGCAACTGGGGATGTTCAGAAAACTTCTCCTCTTCACCCTCAAAGATAAAGCTGTGGGTGAGTCATAATGTTGATTATCCTTCCCTCTGATGAATAGTTGATAACGCTGTGGGTGAGTCATAATGTTGATTAGCCTGCCCTCTAGTGAATAGTTAATAATTAGGGACGGTGACAGATAGTCTTAGCAGCTTTGTCTTAAATATAGATAATAAGGTAATCCTGTAACTTCACAGTGTGATTTTAAGGATGACTGTATTTTAAAGTAATTTAAAAAAAACAGTATTGTACTAGCAGAGACCAGCAAAATATTTGTGGTCAAATTAGCATCTTTATTGTAACAGTACTTCTTTAAATACGGGACTTCTAGAATAATACAAAATAATTCTAATCGCGAACAACGAACTCTATAAGTCAGCTTGTCTTAGGCCTAACATTAGTTAAGCCTTTATTAAGTACGGCCTATATTCAATAGATATCAGTAACTTCTGTATTTTTTGCTTTAGTTCAGTTAGGGCTAAACCTAACCGCACTTAATACTATCAATAGTTAATATTCTAATTTCATTGTACGACGTAACGTTAGACCTTTTTAAAAACTTTGATAAGCTTTTAATATGTTGTTTTTAAATACATTAAAGCATATTTACATCCGTTCAAGTGAAGTGCGCGCACATGCGCATTAAAATAGTAAAGATGGCGCGCATATTTTCAGGACAGACAAAATTGAGTATTATCATAATAGATATATATCCGCATAAGAATGAATAACAATCCTAAATCCTAAACAGATTAGGCAAAAAAAAATAAAAAATTAAATAACTAATAGTTGGGGTTAACACGGAAGCAGAAAGTAATTATATTGTTCGTGTTACATTCTAATCAGCACAGATAGTTTGTTTGTTTGTTTCGAATTACTCGCAAAGCTACACGAGGGCTATCTGCGCTAGCCGTCCCTAATTTAGCAGTGCA
>NW_013673655.1:27562-33580 GCF_000517525.1 Limulus polyphemus
GGGAAGGCAGCTAGGCATCACCACCCACCGCCAATATTTGGGCTACTCTTTTACCAACGAATAGTGGGATTGACCCGTCACGTTATAACGCCCCCACGGCTGAAAGGGCGAGCATGTTTGGTGGGACGGGGATTCGAACCCGCGACACGCAGATTGCGAGTCGAGCTCTCTAACCACCTGGCCATGCCGGGCCACTCTACCGCGGGGAATCGAGCTCTGAATTTTAGCGTTATAAGACAGTAAACTTACCGTTGTCTCACCGGGACATAATTTCTAACATACCATGAATTGAAGTTGGATCACGGCTGATATATTACATGTTTCAGATTCTATCTCATTGCAAGTTCATTTTCCCACTTCACATAAAAAATCTTGTTCGTATAAATGTTTTCTATAACTTAAGCTCGTACTATTGAGAATGGAAACCTAAACCAACGGAACAAGCTTAAGTGAGGGAGCTGAAGATGAAATTTTGGTTTGAGAGAGAAAAAGTTGTCGCACAAGCTACGCACTAATATTATTCAAAATAATGGTTAAACCTTATAGTGTTACTGAAGGGGGTCTAGACCCGCTATCGGCCTTTTAAACACGTTTTTAATGACACGTTCATGCATCGAATAACTTGTGGGTCTATGATTTTCTTAGTGATAGAGTTCCTACTAACTTACGAGTCACATAAACAAATGTAAACAAAAATATTATCAATATAGCGAATGACAGCTGGGGCCCTCTATACACCTCAACTAGAACTAAGTGAGTTTATCTACTTTTTATTTTTATTTTGTCAGTTCTAAGTGTTACAATATGCAAAACAAAACATTATTTATTATGATGCAACACGTGGACCTTATGGTTAGCAAAGTAGGTAATTCGAAGATCAAACTAGAAATCAAACTGTATTTGAAGTATTTCTATTCATCAAGATATCAAGAAAGATAAGACGTTTTGTTAGCTTTGATGTATTAAACTGTCGCTTTCTAACAGCTGGATTGCAGTGACTAATTCAGTGTTGCTAAGTCTCGCAAGAACAACAAGCAGTACTGAAAAAAACGCACACAAAAAACACGAGAAAACCGTGGCAGGTATTTAGTTTTTGAAGGAAAGATGAACTTTCCTAAACTGGAGCGTTCAGGGATATTAATATCCCCCTTCGCCCCGCTCGCGAGAAAGAAAATTTTGCTAAGATCGTGGGGTTAAAATTTCGGAGTTAATTCATATCTGCTAATTGGTTGGTGTGGAGATTTGGCAGATGTCCGGGAGTCCAAAAAAGCAGAGAGAAGACCAAGGCTGATGACGACAGTGATGAAAAGAAGCGAGACGACAGCATTGGACAAAGCGTATTTCGATAAACGCCCTATGAACAGTGGTTGAGATCTATAAATCTTACGCCATGGCTGGGATAAGAAAATCCAAGAGTGCCGAGGAATTTGATGTGGGAGGGGGGGGGGGGGGGACTGACTTTCAAAACTGCTACTATATGGCTTATCCTTAAAGTACCGATTTGTGCTGCTTAATTGAAACATAGAATGATTCAAGTGGGTGTGCCAGAAAAGTTACGATTGTGAGCGCGTTTTTAATTGAACAACAGTGGTGATAGGATGATTCTAAAGCTGTTACTGATGTGTAGGCTATTCACTGACCCATTCTATTACCGAAACCACTCCTACAGCCAGTTTACTGTGTGTGTGTTGAAGTCAGTTATTACAAAAACAAAAGTCCAAACAGGAAACCTCAGGATAATACCAACCCACGATTCTCATAAACATAGAGACTTAAGCAAACCCTATTCCGCTTATTATATAGAATCAGACTTGGTAACGCTGGTGACTATCCACCCTACTCGTGTTGTGGTAGCATGTCGCTCAGAGATTCACACACGGGTGTAATTAGCCTGATAATAATTGTAAATTGTTTGTTTGTTATGGATTTCGCGCAAAGCTAGACGAGGGCTATCTGCCCCAGCCGTCCCTAATTTAGCAGTGAAAAACAAAAGGGAGGGTGTCACCACTCATCTCTTGGGCTACTCTTTTACCAACGAATAGTGGAATTGACCGTCACACGGCTGAAAGGGCGAGCATATTTGGTGTGACGGGGATTCGAACCCGCGACCCACAGATTGCGAGTCGAGCACCATAACCGCCTGGCCATATAATTGTAAAAAATAAAAAAAATCAATTTTACAAGTAGGTTGAGAGCCGTTTTGTGCATTTTGAATGTTACGCACGTTCATAAAATGTGAATACCTCATCAGCCATTTGTTGTAACACAATGAACTGTGTGCATGTGTGTATTTTTTCTGATAATCTGGAACTTTCTGGCGTTACAGTTTTTACCAATTTCTAAATGGCCAGAAACGCCAATTTTACGACATGTCTCTGCTGTTTTATGATAAACTAAAAACATATTTTTACCATTTTAGGGTTCGTCGTTAATTCACCGGAATTGTGCTAATTAAGTAGATTTATGCCTTTAAAAATTTGACTCATTTTCAGGTCATATCGCAATTTTCCAGGTTTTTATGCTTTCCCCTAAATTTAGCAAAGTAAAAGAGAAGTTTTACACAATTAATGTATTAAATTAAATTTTAGCTCGCATTAAAGTCGTGATGTACAGGTATTAAATATATTTAATAAAAATTATAACTATGCGAATAGATTGACATAAAAACTCATTCATTAATAACATGTCTCCGACAGAGAGTAAAAAAGAAGAAAAAAAAAGAGTATCACAGTTCCTAATCGTCTGATGGAAATATCTTTGTTTTACAGAAACATGGCCTGTTCACATAACAAGGCCATTTCCAACACTGAGCAATACTTTATGACAAGTTATCCAATAATAACATTACAAATATGCAAAGCTTAAAAGCTTGTATTAAACATATAACATTGGCACATTACTAAATACTTTTCTGTCCCATTATTTGGGTTTTGAATACAATAGGCCTGCAACGAGTGTATTCATAGTCTTCTTAGGCCTAGCACTTGAAAGATGGTGGAAAACAGTGTTCGTAGGTTTATTAGCTCTAGCACTTGATTAATGCCATTCAAAGGTAACGATTACGAGATAAGATGAGGAGTAAACGTGACCATCTCATCTCTCCAAGAACCAATGCATGTATCGACAATAGATGCTTCTAACACTTTAACGTGTTTTTGGACAATGGTCTGAGGACATTTTTTTTTAAACTTGCAATCACCTGATCGTTGGTGACGAAGAGATTTGTTGAAGAACAGCTGGATCGCGGGGTACGTTCATGTTGTCTAAAGGATCATTTTCTTTAACCTGTGCCGCCACCTGCTGGAGCTGACGTCTGGTTACCTCTAGGTGTTGACGAATATACTCCGTGTTTGGACTTTGTGTGAGGGCCTTTTGAAAACAAGCCTCGGCTTCTACCAGTTGCTGACGTTGGTAGTATACCACACAAAGGTTGTGTAAGCCTTGAATATTGTCGGGATCATATTGGAGAATTTTAATGTAGCACTGCAAATACAGAAAGACAGGAGAGAAGATGACTGGTAGAACGATAAAAATAAAACAAGTCATACGTTATACTAAACAAAGAAGTATCAGCGGAAAGAGATGTTTATCTAAATCAAAATCTTTTCAAAGATGGCGCTTGTCACCTAAAGGCGAGATCAGGTTGTTAACCAAACAAAATAAAGTTAAAATTTTTGTGAGAGAAAAAAAAAAAAGGTTGTTGCATGTTCTGATAGCTAGAAGTTAATTTTCTCGCCGGTTTATTTAGTACTTTTTATTACAAAAAATAAAAAAACACAACAAAAAACAAATAGATATGAGGCTAATCTCCTCGTAGAGGCGTAACAAAGAAGATGGATAAGAAAAAGAAACAACTCTATCAGGTTTCCATGGCGACTACGAAAGAAAATAAATCTTGAGCCACAGTTTAGGTTTATATTGATCCGATGATTAAGAAAGTTTAAAGTACCTCCTCTGCAGCTTCAAGGTCTCGAAAGTGGCTGATGTAGATGTCTCCCATAAGGATCAATCCCTTAACGTGATCTGGTTGGCTCTGTCAGATGTGAGGAAAACAATATATATTTACTGAGAGAATGAGTGAGAGAGCTTACGTGGTAGAAAACAGAAGTTAAAATTATCTCACAGTATTATAATTCCCTTGGAAAAGAGTAATAACCATAGTTACGATGATATAATGAGTAAATATGATGTTAAAATCATTTATATCACCAGCAACAAGTTCATAAATTTATAGTTATTTGACTTTCTACACAAGGTAAATAACTTGCAAGTCTTCGGAACAGTTCTGATACTCGGGCTTTTGTTTTTCATGGCTTCATTGGAATTTTTACAATAACTCCTCGTATTGTATCGCTACACGTCCTCTTACGAAACGTCTTGAAATGTACTTCTATCAAATATGTATTTAAGGAGTTTGTGCAAATAGTTATTATTTTGTATAATGAGATAGAATATCGTACCAGTAACTACGACTTGCATACTGTAAATAAATGATCTACTAAGGGTTGTTTCTTTAAACAACATATGAGAAATCCCAATATTATTTTACAAAAATATAAACCGAACTTTCATTTGAAGTTAGAATATTCAATATATATCTAGTTTTACAATCTTATATATTTTATTATAGATATCATTTTGCACTGTTAGGTTAGTATATGGATTTAGAAATAACCTAAATCTCCTAAGATGACCAAAACTCGTGAGATATTATTGGGTTTATGGCCGAAAATGTCGTTAATAGCGAGGGTACTCAACTGATGAAACAATTCATTGTAATCTTTATAAGTGAGAACGTAAGAAAAGTATATTCAGTTATATCTACTCATCAATGGGTTGATTTACAGTTTTGATCTAAATAGATAGTTTGCTCTGATCGGAAGTTAATCTAAAAAGTAATAATAATAAAAATAGTAAAAACAGCAGTAAATATAAATCCATTTACTTCTTTATTATATTACTTGACAAACTTCATAAATTGCGTAATTATAACTAAGTAATGATGTTTTTTTCAACAAAATTCTGGTTACTTATTTCTAATAATCTCTCTAATTATCACCATCTTTAATTTGAAGTAATTAAGCCTCATATTTTGTTACAAGTAATGTACTGATGCTATAAACCAATGAAGAAAGTCATTTATAAGCTGTGATTATTTTAAAGGTGTCTAAGATAGATATTTGATGCATTATAGTTTGTAGTTAAACTTATTACTGAAGGATGAAATACATTTATATATATAACTTGTTAATTAGAATGTGTGTTAAGTAACACGCATTGTATAGTCTTAAGTGTGTACCTTTAGTAGCCTTTTGAGGTATACAAAGGCTTCCAATGGTCTACTTTCTTCTGACAGAAGCAGCGCCAAGTTGAACAAAGCGCTTCCGAGGTTTGGACGAACCTAGCAGAAAACACAGAAACTTCCATGTCACGTTTTTAACACATAACTTGTTCGTTACATGTCTTTATGGAGGTAAAAATAAGCGGTGGAACCCGGGAGGGGGGGGGGCATATGGCCCCAATTTTGAATGACGAATAGAGAATTGTCTATAACTAAGATGGAAAGTTGCTGTTTTGGTTTGTAATTCAATGATCACAGTTAACAATCGTCGGTGGCTCCCTCCCTCCCTTCCAAATCTAAATATGTTCCGCTGCCCATGGAGATGAAAATAGTATCTTCACAAAATGTTTTTAGGAAAGTGTCCCAGAATTCTACTCAAACCGGGGGTTCTCCTCACAAATATGTATAAAACGAAAAAGCACCTTTCCGAGGCTACTTTTTCAGTGATGTACCGGACTACCAAAAACAAAATTTGAAGTTTTTTTTTAGAAAGAGGGCCAAATCATACTATACTATTCTTTAGGTCAAACTTAAATGTGTTACTCTTTTTCTTTTTTGTCTGAGAATATAACTTTCAAAGGAAATCTTGATTCTATAAAAAAAAAACGGAAAAAGATCCAGAATTTAATGTCAGCTCATAAAGAATTTATTTATTGTAGATATAAACAAATGTTCAA
>NW_013673656.1:0-5097 GCF_000517525.1 Limulus polyphemus
TAAATGTTTCAGTATATGTGATACTTGTTAAGTCTGTATTTTTACTTTCATAAATTAATAATAGAATATTGGGCTATGACGAAACATTAGTTAGAAACTGTTATTCATAGGGTGTAATTTATCATAAAAGACCAAGTTAAACATGTAATTATCAGAAAGTTGATCTTTAGTCTGAGTACTGATTTGTAACTGATGATTTTTATATTTGATGATCTTTCTATAAAGTATAAGTGAAATAATAATACATTTTACCGAAACATTGCTTCAAAGTCTATATGAGAAAAATATGTTAGATGTAAACTAGTTTCTTTCAACCTACAAACTGACATGTATTGAACATGTAGTGTGAACACGTAATACTGCTAGTGTCACAAAATAATTAAGTTTGAGTATAATGCACATGTTTTAATCATTTATTTCTGTCTTGAGATAATTTCACTGTTTGTTTAATAATGTTACACAAACAGAAAATATCGACTTTAACTGAAATGAATGAAACTAATTCAGTATTTTATAAATTAAGGTGATTATAGTATATTATTGTATTTTGAAATTTTGTTAATAAACTAGACACCCCGTGACCCGTTGGATCACCCACTATTCAGAGGTTATGAAGAATTCAAGCTAATTTCAATCTTGCACCGAAATGAAGGTTTATTTTGAGATAATTTAATTAAATATTTCAATCCATTCATGTTATTCATAATTCCAGAAAAGATATTTGATTGTTGATCGGGAGTAAAAGTAAAAGACCATTTCATTTTAAAAAAAAGTGAATTCAGAGTTTTCAGGTATTGTGATGAATTAGTTCATTATGTTGTAGTCTTTCCTCTTAAACCTTCTACAAATAAGAAATAGTAACACTTTATTTTTTCTTCGAATTACCTACCATAACAAGGCACATTATTGAGAAATTCTTCAAGATCTTGTTTTTGTCATCTTACGCCTTTTAATGAAGATGGGAACATTGACAGGGAAATATAGATTTGAACGAAGAAGTTTCGTAAAGAGCGCGAACGGTAGTGTGATGTAAAATTACTCATGCTAGAAATTTTCATAAAAGTGACCCGAAAAACGTCGCTAACTCAGTAACCAGTGGCCTGATGAAGTTTCGTAAAGAGCGCGAACGGTAGTGTGAATGAGTTTCTAGACTGAGAAAGCAAGCAAACAAACAATCACAGAGTTTTAGTAGTAAATAGATAGATTCTTCAAGATCTTGTTTTTGTCATCTTACGCCTATTAATGAAGATGGGAACACTGACGGGGTAATAATATAATAGCCAATGCTCAGGGAGAGGTTTTCGTTTATAAAATTTGTTGTTGTTCTCGGCTTGATTTTTATTTTATTATCTCGTCTCCATAGTTACTATTTACAAATAGTCAATAATATTGTAGGTCCATTTTATTGTTGTTCTTTCTACGCGCCATTATAACACATTTTCATCTCATCATTTAATTTCTGTTGTGTATATATTGTTCTATAGAAGATATTCATCAGGTGGAAAACGAATATATAGACAGATAAACCGATAGCTGGCGCCATCTAGTGTACCTAAATTCATCTACAAAGTTTCTTAAAAGTGACCAGAAAAACGGGGCTAACTCGGTAACCCGTGGCCCGATTTTCACGAAACTTGATTTATTCTGTTTCTATTTTCATTTAATTACAAATATGGCGCGTTTGTGCGCCGTTTTTACTGTATTTAATTACAGACAAGCACACACACACAAACAATCTCAAAGTTTTAGTAGTATATATATATAGATACGCTAGTATGCTTGTTAAGTCCGTGATTTTACATTGTTGTTGTTGTTGTAATGATAAACTGCAAATCTTTTGGAGTAAAAACAAACGCGAAGGAATAATCACTCGATTTCTAATTCAAGATTCTTTTAAGATTATGTTTGTCAACTTTTTTTCGGTTATAAACAATGCCTTATTTGGAAAAAGTGTATTTGATGTTTTGGTAAACTATTAACAAGTGTGACAGAATTTCTAAAATCTCAACAAATGTTTAATATATACATTTGAATAATTATAAAGTGACATGACTTTGGACTCATACATATCATCACAAAATAACATATTTTACCAAAAAGGTGTATGTCTCTCTGTTAGAACAAAATTTTATAATTTCAGACTTTTCTTTGCTACTGATCTTTTATTCTGCCAGTCTTAAGAAAGGTCTGGTTGTTTGGCTACATGACGAACTCTCCTACCAATTATTCATTTTGTGATAAACCTTCAGACAGTTAGTGGTCTTTAACCCATTGACTGCTGATTCGCGTATAGGGTACAGTCTGCATCCGGCAGTTGAAAGCGAGTGTGACATATATGGTGTACGGTTAAGTTCAAAAACGTAAATTCACTGCTTGGAGTTGTAGCCTTAAACGATTGAAAGAATGACTTATCTGTATTAAATGTTCGTTTTTCGAATTGGTAAGGTATTAATTATCGATCCTATATACATAAAATTCCAAACTAGGCAGAAACAAGCTCTAGACAAAGATTTGTGAAAATATATACAGAAAGATGAGTATAGTAATGGTTAAACATAACGTTATTGCCCCCTGGTGTCTATTTGTGGACGAAAATATAGCTTCTTGAAAAACAAGAATAGTATGAGCAATGTTTGGACGAAGACATTGCTTGTTGAAGAATATGCTCAATATTAAAATTCATTGGCGCTTGTGTAAACGTTCAATATTATAAACTCACTTTCTAATAAACAACAATTTATTGTACACAATTCTAAAAATGAGACTTTGTAGTAAGTGCGTCGAAAGATGTTGAGTGTATAAGACTGTTGATAATCTCATTATGATTTGTCTTTTATCCTTTACAGTAAGTTATTTAGTATTTTATTGTATTTTTGAGACTGGGAACAGCTTGCTGAGGAACACGAGTATGACAGCTATCATTGGAACAATATATAGTTTATTGAAAGACACAAGTAGTATCCATTATGTTTGAACGAAGATATCATAAGATCCTCGAATTTCATTAATGTATTTCTTTAGTTGTCTTCGCTGTAGTAAAGTGGTAACATGTAATATCACATTCAATTAATTTCCCGGCATGCCTCTTCGTACTTTAGGAGACAACCGTTTAGTGTTGGGTTCTACATACACCTCTGAACGTAAGAAGTCAGTTAAACTTGTAAGGAACGAACATCTTCTTATGCTAAAAACTGTTTAAATTATTTAAGTTCGATGTCTAGGAAACTCTTTGTAAAAGATTAATAAACATTTTCTTCAAAACTGTGTATTGTTATGATGGGTGAGGTCAAAAAAAGAAAACAAAGATAAACGCTATTTGTTTCCTTTTTGTGGGAGAGAAAATTGTGAAATAGAATGGTCACCAACAGTTTGTACACGACTAAAGACGTCAATATTTTCTGAATTAAAATACAGGAAATGTTGGTTTATGACAAACACATCGTTTAAAGGTGTTTTAAGGTATCTAAAAATGGCAGTCTTGAAAATCATGCTTGGCTCAAATATAAATGTAATATTTGGGTGTTTCTTGTTAAAATATTACAAAACAACAATCAAACAGTGAGAAAGATGTATTAAATATTAAAGAGGCCAACATTCGAGGGATTTTTAGTCCATTACTCTTTGTGGGATTCGATATAAAGATTCTTCTTTGCAGACCCCAAGTATTGATATAGCCAGTGTTCGATTTTTCTGATGCCAAAACTAACCATGTTTGGATTGCGTGTTGTATTTAGTTTGTTGTGAACTCTGACACCCCTAAAAAGACTTGAAATGGGCAAATCCAACTCATTTGTATGTCAATGTGTTGGGAGCATGAAAATTTATAATTGTGCCAATTTTCATCTGTAAATACATTTTGGGGTTGTTGGGCTTTCTACCCCAAAGAATCCTTTAAAAAACCTAAATCGAATAAATAAAAAAGAAGTCTGGGCGTAATGGACCAAGGTATAACCCTACCAAGTTTCAAGCCAATCCACTTAGAAATGAAGGAATGGCGGATGGAAAAGTATTTGGAGTAGCAGAAGGAACAATAGAAAAACAGTATGTGTGTCTGCAGAGACATAATAACGTGTACTGAGTGTGGCAGGGCGTTTCCCCAACCATCTATAGTATAAAGCAGCTTGGGTATGTACGTGTATCTGTAATGAAAATGTTCTACTTTTCGACATTATATTCTAAGACATAATGGCTACACCCAACAGTTATTGGAATAAATGACCAATACCTTTCTAACTAAGAAACTCACAAATCCACCCAGACTACCAGCTGTACCCAAACTCATTATATACTCTTGTCTTCAATACATTGGTAAACAAAGTTTAACTTTAAAAATTCAATGTAAACACATACTTTATCGTTAGTTATCCTTAGTGTATTTTAATAATTTAAGATTTCAGTTCATTCTATTTCGGTTTAGATATTCAAGATGGAACCTGTAGAATTTCGAATGGTTTGTCTACATCCCTTCCGATATAAATAAAACAAATGTTGTTCATCGTTATCCCTTTCGTTGTCAAACTTCATTTTCTGACTATAGTAAATGTGCATATACAACCTATATGAACTATAGGTTTTCACAGATTTGCTGAAGATGGAATATGTATTATTCCGCAACGCTCATTAAAGATCTTTATAATTGTTGCCGTTGCTCTACTACTCATTATAAGGTTTACTCTACAATTGTTATGGTGTGAATGCCTTTAGAATTTGGCGAATCATGATATAATTAATCATAGTTGTCATAAGACATTATGTTAGGCCTATTATATTTTTAACACTACATTCCTAATCTACTCCATTGTGGATTTTCAAGAATTAGAAGAGTATATATTAATAGCGTTTCAACCAAATCATATTTGTGATATCCATTGCCGACGACGCGTTTCTCTCAATCCAGAATCTTTAGATTCTTCTGTATGATGGGTATAGTGTGGTTGAAATGTTATTATTATAAACTCTTTTAATTCTTGAAAATCTATAAGGGACTAGATTAGGAATATAGTGTTAAAAGTATAAAAGGCCTAACAGAATGTCTGATGACAAGTAATTAAGGTGTACTCTGTTATTTCTGAAACCTCGCTTTCGTTCACAGTGTTG
>NW_013673656.1:6000-31407 GCF_000517525.1 Limulus polyphemus
AGACAAGCCGGTACTTGTAGAGAGAAAAGGTTTAACTCATTGTAAACTTTACCAGACAAGCCGGTACTTGTAGAGAGAAAAGGTTTAACTCATTGTAAACTTTACCAGAGAAGCCTGTACTTGTATACAGAAAAGGTTTAACTCATTATAAACTTTACCAGACAAGCCGGTACTTGTATAGAGAAAAAGTTTAACTCATTGTAAACTTTAATTGTCATTCATCAGAAATTATTATTTCTTTCCAAAATCGTGAAGGATGAAACAAATTACAATATAGTAGTATTACTATATATATGAGCTGTAACTGGTCAAATCGCTAATGTGTTGAGCAAACATAATTTTATTGTTATTTTCAAGCCAGTTAATAAAATTAACTTAATACTAACTTCTTTAAAGGTAAGATATTTTGGATAAAAAGGTATTCATGAAGTTAGGCGTGATTGTAATATATTATATTGCGGTCAAGCTAAACGCAATGTAAAATACCGTCTTAATGATGTTAATTTTTCCGCTTACTAAATACACTGTTGAAAGAGGTCATTCGATATGAAACAATAGTTTGAAATAAACGTGAAACTTAAATTGAATCAACTGAAATCTTGTGCTTTAATATTCATTTATTATTTACTAACTTTAAGTTTACAATGAGTTAAATCTCCTTCTTTGTCTATTTCATTAGAGTAAAGCCATAGTAACCTATCTGTTGTGTCAATCGAACCCAGGATTTTAGTGTTCTAAGTCCTTAAACTTATTTCTGAACCATCAGGAGACCTTTCTTCTTGTATTCCTGTTTGCCCCGTATGTTTTATTCCCGATGACGGTACCGAAATATGTAGTTCCTTTATGTTGGCTTCACCAAATATAATTTTTATTATACATTTTAAACATTGTTCCTGTTCTTGATTTTAAAATCACTGTATAATTTCCTCACATTCACCAGGGGTCAACTCGACACGTTTGTTAGACTTGATTGGCTCATCTGGCTTGTAGCAGAAAGAGGAAGGCGTCACCTTGCGTCCTCTGTTGAAAAAAAAACCGAAAACTCTCTGAATCATGTTGGTTTTGTCTTTAGCAAGGTACCAAAATTAAATGTAAATTTTCAATAATAATAATATGTTATCTCCCTATGCATATAAACATTATATAACAGCACCAAGGCTATAATTCCCAAATATAAAACAACAGTGATGATATCTTGTCTATGAATCACGAGAAGTTGTGGATATAAATCGGAAAATAGAACCAAGAACATTATCGATTTAATAATGAAAGAAGTTCTCGATGACAAAGAGTGAAAGAATGACTATAAAATGATTGTCTTAGTTAAGATAACTTTACATTACATGCTTAAATCGTGCGCCAGATGTTCTTCATAGTACTTTAGACGAGTTTATTTGTATAAAATGCTATTTGTGAATGAAACAATGCATAAGTTTACAAGAGTGTAATTTCTTCCTTATTACGCCGTTATAGATCATTACATAATGATGTAATCATGGGTCGTTACTAGTCGTAAAACCACTACTTATGAACACCTAACTCACTCTATATTTCCGTTGTTAATAGGGTTGACAGACACTCTGCTCAGATACACTTCTTTGTCGCCTTCGTAAGTTTTACCTTGCCAAAATTCGGGGTCAAATAAAGTAGGGGCATAGCTGACCCATTTAAACTTGACTGTCTCTATTGGGCCAGGGTTCTTCTTTGTAGACACGAGGTAACTGTATTGTTCTCCAGGCTCAAGCTCTTCGGACCTAAATACAAATTGTTTTAATAAACCACACGAGAACTGAAGTTAATGTGATTACAAACTTAAACATCAAATTTGTCAAAATATATTGTAATTCACTACAATTTATATGCCTTCTTTGAAAATAGCTATTGATTATATAATTAACATATCAGCTCCAACTAATAAATAACACATGAAAAAGAATTATATTACTTGATCCTAAAATGTGATAGAATAAGATACCCCATTGCTGTTTATCTTTTATTCAGTAAGAGTACTAGTTTTTTAAAACCAGAAATTAATATCCCGAATACCGAAAAAATGAATCATACGAAACATACCGTTCTGAGTACAGATGAATCATAAGAAACACATCATCCTAAATACAGAAGTATCGTAAAAAGCACGCAGTTTTGAATACAGAAGTCTTATAAGAAACACACCGTCTTGAATACAGAAGTGTCATAAATGCATGCCGTTCTAAATGCATAAGTGTCATAAGAAACACATTGTGCTGAATCCAGAAGTATCATAAGAAACACATCATCCTAAATACACAAGTATCATAAGAAACACACCGTCCTGAATACAGAGTATCATATAAGCATGTTATAGAAAGGTGAGCTAGCCTGGACATGGAAGAATCGTAACAAGTTTTCTAATATCTTCAATAACAATTAAAATGTATAAGGATTGTATTTTAGCTATAAGTTCAGTTTTCTGAAGTACTTTATCAACACTTATTCAAAATGTTAATTCAAGGTAAGTATAATGATAAAAGAAACAAACTCAAAGTTATTAGATTATCATTAAGTACAAGTACAATAGTACTTAACAGTAGGGATCGTGATGAAACAAAATGGCGTCCATAAAAATCGTCCGCTTAAAACCACCTTTAAGATGTCTGAATATTAACAATGACTATTTTGCAGTATTGAATGAGTAAAACTTAAACTTATCACTAACTATAAAAGGCTTATTCTCTTTGTCACTCTGTTGAGAACGCTTTCACGCTCTTTTTCTGGTAATGCTCAATAATATACATCGTCGTTTAGCAACAAAAATATTACCTAATTGTTCTTAGGCCAACTATGGTGTTAATGTTGACTGCTCAATATTCATGTTGATTTGTCAGAAAGATTTGTTTTTTATCTTTTTTTTTTTGATAACTTTGTTTTATGACTGAGGTGTAGCCAAAAGCAAATATAATTTACCAAATAATGTTTCAGCTAAGCTTTACAGTATGCTTATGTACTAGGCATAATGCTTAAATTAGCCTACAAATAGGCCTACTATTACTAACGTTATAGAGTCAGTGTATAAAAAGTTTTAAGTGCTGAATAAATGTTAATTAATAAATATTTCTGGGATAGTAGGAAACATGCATTACCTACTTGGACTTAAAACATAAAGAAAAATAAACGTTTATTACTACCAAATATCTTTTATCCTTTGTACAGTCGAAAGAGTTGAAAATTTGTGTCGGAATGTCCACACTATGTTTTCTACTTCCTGACCAGAACACAGTGAAAAGGCTAAGAGTGCTATTTAAATCTCTGAGTGTACACGTACTTTTGTTCACGGTAACATTTCATTTTTCTGCGTAGGTTTTACTAAAAATGTGGTGATTAAAGAATTACTTTGAGACTGATAAAATAAGTGGAGAGTAGGTGCATTTTAGAGGTATAGACAAATTCGTTTTAGTTAAATTCTATAATTCTAGTTATACATTCAACAATGGTTTCCCGTCATTTTTGACGTGCTTTTTTTACTACTTGTACTTATAAAGCCGCCTAAATTGTTATATATGTGTTTATAGAATGAATCAGATTTTCACTATTTCAACGAATTTTCACCTAACTTATTAAGTTTCCAGACAAGCACACGGAAAATATAACGATCCTTACTGAACCTTACCGTTCTAATTGTTTCATAGAACTCTTCCGTCTGGGGTCTCAATGATTCCTTTTTTTGTGCCGAAAAGGATACTAGCATATATATAAAAAACGGACGATTTGCTACTTTGGGCATATAATTAGATTTGAAATCAAAAATTGGTAGAGATCCTGATGAGTAATAAAATCGAATCGAGTATACGCTTGGTATTGCTGGCGCACAAAAATATAGCTAAAAAGAGGAAATAAATCAGAAAATTTGTATTTTATTTCATAAAGACAAGTTTGGATTGTTATATACCTAACCTAAATAGCTATAATAATATAAAAAGATTAATGGTACAAAAAGTGTTGGAAGAAGAAAGTCAAAACTTCAAAAAGTATTGAAAGAAGAAAGTCAAAACTACAAAAAGTATTGAAAGAAGAAAGTCAAAACTACAAAAAGTATTGAAAGAAGAAAGTCAAAACAACAAAAAGTATTGTAGGGAAGAGAGTCAAAACAACAAAAAGTATTGAAAGAAGAAAGTCAAAACTACAAAAAGTCAAAACAACAAAAAGTATTGAAAGAAGAAAGTCAAAATTACAAAAAGTGAGTGACTTAAAACTTAAAAATATTATCTCTACTTTGGCTCAGACTATCATAATTACAGTGATTTACTAAAGTAGGGATAATTTCAAAAAATAATTTAAATAAGTCAGTTTTTGTAGTTTTGACTTTCTTGTTGCAATACTTTTTGTAGCATTAAAACTTTTTATATTACTAAAGCTAGCGAGGTTACGTATATATCTAACCCAGCTGGACTTTATAAAATTGAAATTTTATGTTATATTTATATTATTATGTTCTGCTGATAAATCAGAAAAACAAACTAGTTTGGTGTCCGACATAAATGTTAACTTCTAAAGTTTGATGTTTATATAATACATATTTTATTAAGTAAGATCTTTTAACTCTTTTGAAACTCATAGTATTATAGTACATGAAAGTTTCTTTAGAACTTTTCTTAAATAAACTAACCTTTCACTTAGTCGAATTGAGAGATCGTCATCTTCACCTTCTATTGTGACGTAAAGTTTTCCTCGCTGAGTAGAGCTATCTTCTGGTTTAGCCAAAGTCACCTGAACCTGATAGTCATACACTGGAAGAAAAATATAAAATTAAACTGAATTTACTAAAGAATTTTTAGAGTGTAATTAAAATGAACTGCTTCGGAAGTGCTTACTCTAGATTCTATTATGTAAAGTGACAATTAAAAGTGCTACTTTAAAGACTCCGTAGCTTATAAATTGGTCGTGTGAATCACATCACTTACAAGCAACAGAAACTAGAGAAGGTCGCGCCATCTGTAATATTTCTGACTCTCCAATCTTTCATCTTTATTCAAAATCATTATAAATACATTTAATCATTTTTATAGATTCTTTAATATTTAGTGGTATCATATCAATTTTCTGAGCTAAACTAATAGTTCCTTCCTATGAATAACAGGAGTGGTAAGATTTACATAGTTCCTTCCTATGAATAACAGGAGTGGTAAGATTTACATAGTTCCTTCCTATGAATAACAGGAGTGGTAAGATTTACATAGTTCCTTCCTATGAATAACAGGAGTGGTAAGATTTACATAGTTCCTTCCTATGAATAACATGAGTGGTAAGAGTGGCACAGCGGTATATCTGCGGCCTTACAACGCTAAAAACAGGGTTTCGATGCTCTTGGTGGGAAGAGCACATTGTGTTTTTTGTGCTTAATTACAAACAAACAATATTTTAATGAAATTAGAATTATCGTGTACGTTATAATTCAGTTTTATATTATCTGAGTTTAATTCCTTTATTTAAAAAGGAACCTTTCAGAAATACTTAAACGTCAGTTTTGTTGTCATGTGATGCACGAGCGTTACACAGATTTTAATATTTTGTCTCTATTACATGTAACAATCTAGAATTAATTCTATTCGTAAAGCCATATTTACCTGTCCACATTTCAAGTTCATTTAGGTCAATTCAGAAACATATATATATATATATCCTCATCCCCTGACAGTAGCCATGCCCACCTTCTATAGCTAAACCTGAGGTTACAAGCCACACATATTTATTTGACGTACATTTTTTACAAACAATAGAAAGAGCTAATTTTAAACAACAATCTCTCAATGGTTATTTTAAAACTGGCATGCAATATTCTTTAAGAAGTGCATCAAACTGTTTTTAGCATCGTTGCAGTTTTGCTCTCACTTAGAATTATTTCTCGACTTGATACATATTAGTTTGTTTGTTTGTAGTTATGCACAAAGCTACACAATGGGCTATCTGTGCTCTGCCCACCACGGGTATAGAAACCCGGTTTCTAGCGTTGTAAGTTCACAGACATACCGCTGTGTCACTGGGGGGCATAGTTTGATAGACATTTAAATCGTATTTATATTTTACTTAACTATGTATCACTTATATTTTAAGATTTATATTTGAATAGCTTAATAATTTTTTTTATATAACCCCAACTTCACATTGCTCCACCACGCGTACATTACTAAACGTGTACAAAAACATTTTTTCAAAGGCTAAACTATCTTTGCTGACGATACCGATATATCGCCCGGGAGCACCCGTTGATGTAAGGAATTTATCGTTCTGTAGATTATCGTTGTTTAGATTAAATTTGTATTTAAAAATATGCGTAACTTATAGTGTCAAATATGTGTTGCGTGTAACGAATTTGTTATATATTTATTTCAATGACAACGTTTGTTGGGATTGAGTTTATATGTCAAAACGTGTCTTGCTTACAGTGTTAGTTACGTATGGCGAAACTCCCGCCAATTTTCCAAGGTTGTAGAATATTTGTGAACGCAAAAATCGACAATATATCCACTTCCGTAACCGGTTAAACATAGTTCAGTATTGTTGTCCGAACTTTCGAGAAAGAACATTTCCCACACATATAAAAAGACCAAGGCCAAAGAAGAGAGCATATATTAGTCTGCTAGGAATCTATTATAACCGTGTACGCTATAAACCGTGATTTTGCTAACCCTTATCAACCGGAAAATATACGACATTTGACCAGGAACAGTTATAAATTTCGAACATCAGTGAATTCTCATCGGGCGTTAGTATATTTCCAAAAATATTACTGGATTCTCATCGGGAATTAGTGGTTTTATGAAAATATTATCTTACTTCAACGGTCCATCAATTCAGTGTCTGACAAAGCTAGCTAGCTTCTCGGCAATTGTACGTACTTTGACTTCAAGTTAACTCGTTGGATATCAAGGAGACTCTGAACTAGGAAGAAGATTTTATGTTATTTGTAAGTTAGTGAAATCTTTGTCTATGAAACTTTGTTTGTAGTAATTAATCGTAATAGTTGCTGTTGTAAATTATACTGTTGTATATATATATTAAAACGTATTTGTGTCAAAAACAAAAACGGTGTGAATCAATCTTGTTGGCAAATAGCATAAATTAAATAAAATATTGGCATATTTCTAGACACTAAAATCAGGGTACAATTTAACTATTATAATTTAAATCATTTAACTCGGCTTCGGATTATTTCAAATTCTCAATATGTAACAGGTAAAGAACAGGAAAGGAAAATAAGACGTTAACAATTCACTCAGTTGAGCTGAGTGCAGGATAGAATATGATCCAAAACAAAGATCATCAACTGTGATTGTCTTTGGAGTTATGTCAGCAGGAGAACTGATTAGCTTTACAGAAGACTATGTAAGATGTATTTCAACCTATTGAAGAGCCCGAGGTTTGTGTCGAGATCATTTACAGAGTATAACGAGGTTTGGATCCATTACTGAATCCTCTTGACCATTTACTCAAAGAGAAGTCCCCTAGAGTTATGATGACAAGTCATGATAAATGACAAAATATCATTTCATCTTTGTGCAATAAAACACAGTAAAAAGATCACCAGAACTATTTGATTCAGGGACAATTCAGAAACAGTAGCTAAGCAAGGAAAGACAATGAAATTTTGTTTGTACTTTGCTTGAAATAATTAATTAATGATATTTTTCATTATTGCAAAAGCTATACTTGGGATGATTAATGTTGATAACTGTTAAAGTTATCTTATTGTTAATTATGAAGATTTAAATTTAATGTACCATGTTTTATTGTTGTTCAATGGACTTCAAAAACCAGAGAATGAGAAATGTTGAAGGCTATGATTTTTGATTTACACTCTATATTGTTTGATCAAAAGTTTGTTTTTGTTTGTTTTTAATTTTGCACAAAGCTACACGAGGGCTATCTGCGCTAACCATCCCTAATTTAGCAGTGTAAAACTAGAGGGAAGGCAGCTAGTCATCATCATCCACCATTAACTCTTGGGCTACTCTTTTACCAACAAATAGTGGGACTGACCGTCACATTGTAACGTCCCAACGGCTGAAAGGACGAGCATTTTTGGTGGGAGGGGGGATTCGTACCCGCGACCCTCAGATTGCGAGTCGAGCGCCTTAGCCACCTGGTCATTGGATCAAAGGTAGTATTTCGTCTATTCAAGGTCGTGGTTTTATGGCTAGGACCTTGTCTTTCAAATGTTGTAGTGTATATTGATGGGGTTCGATAATAAAGTTAAAGAGAAACGACATTTACACTCCAGGTATTTATAAAAAAACTTTTATTTTAACCGATGTTTCACCTTTGCGGATTCTCCAGGGCTAGTACATAGAACCTTCTTGAGTTAGTGTAAAGTAGATTATTGATTTGTGAAGTTCCGTTATTGTCTAATTATTGAGTTTCTTAATCAGTTGTGTGTTATCAGTTATTTCACTTTTGTGGATATTGAGATCGGGTTTCAATAAAGGAATAGACACGAGAGAAGTTAGGAAATACATGGTATTGGTGTAGGCTGTGATCTTGTTATTCTGAATTTCTGAAATTAATTTGTATAACTTAAAAACAAGAAATATAATGCTTTTACAATCTTCAAGTGGAATAGGATTTGTTTTATTTTTACCCAATAATCCCGAAAAATGTTATCAACAATAAAAACCGTTACAACAATACTTTTCAACAACTTGGTAATTGTATATATATATATGGTGTTTTTATATGTGATTTTAAGAATATGTAGCACTGATGCTACAAATTTATTTTTCTTAATTATTCAGCAAACAAACACTATTTTGTCACTGGCAAATCGAAAAAATCTGACTAGTCTTCATATAGTGGTGGATTACATATATGGTAATGTTACGTCTCTGATCGTTTGTTAATTACTCGTAAAAAATCTTTCTGAAGAACTTCAGCGATACAAGTCCTTTCAAGTTTATTCTTTCTCAATACAACTTTGCAGTACATTTAATTTCCACAGTCAGTTTAACTTAAACACACGCTATAATTCTCAACGAACAATTCGTGCAGTTTACTTACTACCACGCTTGACTCAATTGTCCGTCTATATCTTCAATCTCTCTGTCTGCTATCTCGTTCCAATTGATTGTCGGGCTTATATATTAGAATACAGCATATCTAGCAAACACTCGAGCATTCACAAACCTTCGAGATACTCATTACGTGTCACCAGCGTCACGTGACTTGCGCTGTCGTAACAGTATTTTAGTTGTATTTTGCTTAACACAGTGAGCATATATTTATACAGAGTTGAATAATATGTATTAAAAGGACTTTGTATATGCAAGTCCGCAAGTCACGTGAAAATCATAGCCGATATATAGTTGCAGAAGAACGGTATGTAGTAGAAAAATATTTTAACATTGTTTGGCTTATGCAGATACTATGATGTCACCAAAAATTGACAGCTTTTGGGGAGGGTATGTTGCAGCTATTTCCTATGTAAAATACATATGCAATCATAGTACAGTGTATGGAGAGGGCGCTACGGAAGAGAGAAGACGTTAAAAAGTTAAGCTCTTATAGATTTTGAAAATTATTTAATATTAATATTATAATTTGTAGTAATTTGGGTTAAATAACATAAGAATAACTAGATATAGTAAGATTGGTAAATAAAAGTAAGATGGTCAACGTTTTAACTTAGAGTTTAGTGGTGTAAATTTTACTACAACGTTAAAATAGGCTTAGTACACGTAACGGTAGTTTAGGCTTAGGTATACTTTAACTTACTGGTAAATTGTAAAACAGGTTAAATACATTGATTTTATTCAATAAATACAATCTAAAAACTAGTTTATTGTCTCCTGGTGTTTTAAAGTTTAACTTGTTTACTTGAACTTAGATCCATTAGGTTAAATTCAGCCTATAGTTATAGGTAGGTTATAATATTGTTACGACAGCGGAGGTCACGTGACCCTAGTAACACGTCATGCGCTTCTAGAACGTTCATGAAGTCTCGGGAGTTTACTAGATTTCGGTATTCCTGTACATATAAGACGGTCAAGACGTGACGGCAACAATGGGTAATTGAACTGCAGACAGAGAGAGAGAGAGGTATTGTTGAGTCGAGCACGTGAGACGTTCGTTGAGACTTATAGCGTTTGTTATTGCGTGACTGTGGAAATTAAGTGTATTGTAAAGTTGTATTTAGAAAGAATAAACCAGTTTTATTTAAGAAAGGACTTATGTCGCTAAAGTTTCTTCGGAAAGAAATTATACAGAAAATTAATTAACGACCAGAGACGTAACAATATATATTAGGCTAAATGCATTGTATTATTAATGTTATGTACACATCAAAACTAGTTATTGTCACTTCTAATAAAGTTCTATTTCTAAGTTCTATATAATTAAAGATAAACCTTGTTACTTTAGTGTGAAGACAAACTAGTGATAAAAAAACACATAATTGGTTCTTAAACGTTAGGCTTAACTGTAACAGTGTTGACAACAGCCTACTGGTAGTTGGTATTAAGTATTTATTTTCAGCCTATAAGTATAAATATAATGGTTAAGACTAGTGTAGGATCACAGTTTGTTAAGTGTAATGGGTGCAATGAGTGGGTTTTATTTGGGAACTCAGGACTGGTATGTACTTTTAATGAAGCTAGTATTGAAGATGTGCAATTTGTATGTAGAGTTTGTAGGTTGGGGGAGAAGTTAAAGGCTATCATAATTAAAGTAGAGGCAATAGATAAAAAGAAATGTGGAATGTGGGAAATGACAGCAGGATTTCAGGAGGAGCTTAAGCTTTTATGTGCAAGGGATACATCAGGTAACAAGGACTTTCACGAAGTTGGAAAGAGTACTATTAGAGCTAAAGTTAGTGAATTTAATTATAATGAGCCTATTCCATTGAGCAACAAATTTCAGCCCTTGGCTTCTGCAGACGAGGAATTTTTGGAGGGAAGGAAAAGAAAAATGTCAGAGAAGGATGTGGATGATAAGGAGGTTATAGGTGATTCCTCGGCAAGGCATGTGGATAGGTTAGGTTGTGGGGTAAATCAGGAGGAAAGAATAAGTTTATGCTACCCAGGGGCACAGGTGGAAGATATAACTGACAGAGTAGGAGATAAAATAATCAGTGGTAGCAGATATGGAGTTTTTGTAGTGAATGTAGGGGTTAATGATGTAGGGAAAGGTAGGCCATTAATAATTACAAAGGGTTGATAAATGCATTTAAAGAAAAGTCCATAACTTAATTCTGTCAGGGATATTGTCCAGAATTAGCTGTGGGGATGAAGTTATAAGTAGGTCACTAGGGCTAAATGTTAGGCTTAGGTTAGTATGTAAGGATGAACAGATTGATTGGTTGGACTTGTGGGATCAGTTCAGTGGAAGAAGGGAACTTTTTTGGAATGGATGTTTTACATTTAAGTAAAATAGAGCCTGGCTTGTTTGCTATGGCTATTAACTCAGCTGTAAGGGAAGTTATAAACTACAACTATATAGTGGTGAGGGCCTAGAATAAACTAAATGGAAAAAGAATAAGAAACAGAGAAAAGATTAGCATAGGAAATGAGCATAGAAGTAATTATAAGCATAGGCTTAATTGCTACTATTGTAATGCTAGAAGTATAAGAAATAAAATAGATGACTGTAGAGCACTGGTAGGATTTTGATATAATGGGAATAACTGAAACATGGTTAAACGTAGACGATTTTTATGACAGAAATTTCTTTGAAATACAGGGTTATAGGTTATTTAATAGGGACAGAGTACTAAAGAGGGGAGTGGCTTTATATGTACAATGAGTTACATTCTGTTGAAGTTGAGGATATCAAAGATAATTGCAAGGATATTGAATACTTTTGGTTTTCTATTAGTGGATAGATATGGAAAAGGCTTTTAGTGGGAATTTTTTACAGAACACGAAATGATACTGATGAAATTAATGAGAAACTTTAAAAAGAGATTAAGATTTCAGCTGTTAATGAAGTCATAATTATGGGTGATATTAATTTCAGGCATATAGATTGGAAAGTGGTAGAGTCAAACCATAAGGGAGAAACGTTTTTGGAAACTGTTCAAGATGACTTTCTTCACCAATTAGTCAAGGAACCTACTAGAAATAATGTTATTTTAGATTTATTGAGAACTTCTAATATAGAAATTGTTGAGAGGTGTAAATTGCGGAACATCTGGGTGCAAGTGATCATTGCTCTATTAGGTTTGATGTTTTGCTGCATATAGAGATAATAAATAAGGATATTTTGGTTAACATTTTAAAAAAGCAAATTTTGAAGGGATGCAACAAGAATTATCGGTTGTGAATTGGACAGCTGAGTTATTTGGAGACACTGATCACATGTGGAAAAGTTTTAAACATTCAAGGTAAACATATTTCTTATAGAAAGAAAATGGTAGCTGCAACTAAAAAACCAGATTGGCTGATAAAGAGTTTAAAAGATAAAAATTAAAGAAGAGCATCACAAATTTGAAAAAATTAATATGACTAGTATGACAGGAGATTTAGAAGATCAAGAAAGTTGGTGAAACAGGAAATTAGGAAATCGAAAGGGATGTATGAGAAAAGACTAGCTGAACATGTAAAAATTAATAGTAAGGATTTCTTTAAATACATTAAGAGTAAACAAAATGTTAGGATGGGGGTAGGACCCTTGAGCGATGATAAAGTATGGCTTTCATATGATGATTATGAGATGACTGGGTTATTAAACTTTGCTTTTTCTTCAGTTTTTACTAATGCAGATTTATGCAGTATTCCACATCTTGAACAGTTGATAAATAGAAACAGGATCGAACAAGATGACTGCATTAATTCTGAGCTGGTTATAAAAAAAACTGAGAAGTTTAAAGAACCAGATAATATTTCCCCAAGATTCTGAAGGAGGTTAAATATTTTTGTCAGTCCTTGAATAGTGGGCAGGTATCCTAGGATTGGAAGTTAGCTAATGTAACTCCTCTTTTCAAGAGAGGGGTTAAAATTGTCCTAGTAATTATAGACCCATTAGTCTTATATCAGTTGTGGGGAAAGTATTGAATGTCTGATAAAAGATGCTTTGCAAAAGCACTTAACAATGTTTAGAATTTTATTGGACAGTCAACATGGTTTCACTAAGGGAAATCTTGCCTTACTAATCTTTTGACATTCTTTGAAATGGTTACTGCATGTGTAGATGAAGGTAAGAGTGTAGATATGGTATATCTGGATTTTTAGAAAGCCTTTGATAATGTGCCACATAAAAGGCTTGTAAAAAATTATTTCTATAGATGTGGGGGATAAGTTAGCTAATTGGATAGAAGAGTGGATGGATGGAAGAAAGCAGAGAGTTGTTACAAATGGAGTTTAGTCAAACTGAATTAATGTCATGATACCTCAGGGCTCAATTTTAACACATTTTTCTCTTTTTATTTACATCAGTGATATAGATGACGAATGGTCAATAAATGACTTAAATTTTCTGATGATATTAAGGTGTTGCTAGCTGTGAAGAGGATGCTGCTGATTTACCAAAGAATTTAGATCATTTAATGAATTAAGTAAATAAATGGCAAATGGATTTTAATCATAATAAATGCAACATAATGCATGTGGGTTATCATAATTTGAAATATAAGTATAGTTTGGACGGGAATAACCTTAACAGTGTCATAAAAGAAAAGGGATCTCATGTCATAGTTGATCAGTTTCTAAAGCCATCCATGCAGTGTGCTGTTGCTAGTGGTAGGGCAAATAGGATTTTAGGTTGTATCTATAGAAATGTTGAATACAAGTCTAAAGAGGTTATAATTTCATTGTATAGGTCACTGGTTAGGCCAAATTTGGAATATTGTGTTCAGTCTTGTGCTCCTTGCTATAGGAAAGACATCAAATTGTTGGAAAGGGTTCAGAGAAGGTTTACAAGAATGGTGCCTGTGATGGAGGGGTTGTTATACGAGAAAAGGTTGAATTGTAAATGAAATTGATAGTGTTGAGGTATCTTTTTTTTCATATTTAAAAGTGAGAATAGTAGGACTATGGGACATAAATATACATTTCGGCAGGGTTGGAGTTATCTTCAGTTAAGACCTTTGGAATGGGTTGATTTCAGATGTTGTGAAGGCAGTAAATTTAAATGAGGTTTCGAGAAAGCTTGATAAGTGTATGAATGATAAGTGCTGGCTTGAATATTTTGTTTTATTGTTTTTCAATTTATTTATTAATAGTTTTAGTTTACTTTAGAGAATGGAACAGCCGAGATGGACCAATAGGTCCCATGTTGTTCCAAAATGTTATTTGTTGAGATGGATTATAATGGCATGTTGTTTTAATATAATATATTCATCCTCTCTTTATGCATTTAATCTGAAATACTTTAAACATTCTAATCTTATATTTTCTATTTGCTCTTGTCCAGGATTACTGGACAAATAATGAATTAAATGATAGATTGGATTTTATATTTCTCTTGTAATTTTCTTTGATAGCTATTTTCTAAACAGCTGGAAAAAAATATATTTTTTAGTGATTGGTGATATTGTTAGTTAATACTGATAGCTATGCTAATGATTTCAACACACTACTCCAAGTTCTGCAGTAAATGGTATTTCTCTGTCAGTTTTTATATTTTACTCCATACTTATGTGAAGCAGTGCAGAGTTCTGAAATAACCATAATAATAAAAAAATACTATGTATTTCAAACAAAATTATTGGCAAATTATGTTTTACAAACTAAACTAATGTTATGAAAACTATTAGAAAACCAAAACGTCATTTTGTGCACATATTTGTTATATTTCTATTATGTAGACATTACTCTGTAATTATTCACAAGTAGATGTTGTTGTTTGTTATTAAGCACAAAGCTACATAAAGGGCTATCTGTACTCTGCCCACCACGGGTATCGAAACCCAGTTTTTAGCGGTATAAGTCCGCAGACATACTGCTGTTCCACTTGGGGGCTCACAAGTAGAAGGAATGATTCAATAACAACTTGAAATTTATGGTTTATTCAAATATTCTGCATATAATATTTATTTTTCCTATACTTTCTGAATAATGTTTAACATTTAATTAGTAATGTTGTTTCTAAGGGACAATTTTATATTAGTGTAGAAACATATTGTTGGAACGTGTGCTACTGATGAGTGGTTTATTTTGGATTATTTTATAAAAATAGTGCCAACGCCAGTCAATGATATTTGTTACACATAACGTTACTTGTAAACTTAAAATCAAATACAACGGTTTAAGTAACATTCAACAGATATTCAAAGACTAAATGACTTATAAACTTTCCTTGCAAAGTTTATCGATTGGTAAACAAACAACTTACCGAAGAGACGCAATAACTCTTCTTATTAACCCCAATATTAATCACTCGTTAACTCACTGCTTCCCTGTATCATTGGCTAACTTACTTATTCACGTATTTATATTCTACTCTTGTTTTTACATACTGCACATAATTTACAGACTCTATACAGGCCTTAACTTTCATGAATTTTCCAGATATTATCATGCACTCTTTAGCAAACAAACATTTATATTAAAATACTAAAAGCATAGTATACTTGATATGATATGATTACGACATAGAACATGTATAAACATTCTCAGAGCTGTTGGAAGTCCTACCTTTAAAAACACTACCAATTGTACAATGCCTTATATACAAAATGAATAAAAAAAATTCCTACAAGCTAATCTGAAGTATGTAGCTAACTTACTGCAGTATGGCTTGGTGGGGGCCGTCTTAAAGAAAAACTTTTTTCCTTTTTTGTCATTCTTGAATTCTCGAAAGGTCTCAGCTTGTGGTCCAACCATGATGCACTTTTGGCCTGTGTCTCCACAGTCTGAACATTCACCATCCGAATACTTTTTCCAGCTTTCACAAGCGACACCTACTGGTGTACATTTTTCATTATCCATAGCTTCAATGTAATAGTCGATGGATCTCAGATGGTCACAAGCAAAAAGGCGTCTCACGCCTAGAAGTAAAAAATAAATTCCGATCATATTACGAAATAACTTATTTCTGTAAAATTTAAAATGCATTTATATTCCACACTTCAAACTCACTACTCTGACAAATGGGAACATTGAACAATTCCAACACTAATTGAGAACAAAACATGGTTAAGCTACTTCTGATAAAGATCCATAAAGCACTTTTCCTTTGTTTCAGCTACTAATATAAAAGTTTAGAAATCACTTTTGTTTTTTCTGACAGTTACCATAAAATGTTTACCAAGTGGATTTTCCTGTGTTTTACCCATTGCCATAAAACGGTAAGAAAGCAGTTTTCCTTTGTTCGAATTACTACTACAAGATTAGTAAAAAATGTTAATTTAAAAAGGGAGAATATAGATCGTTAAAAAGTACAGAAAAAAGTTAAATCAAAATGCAAAGATTATATTTTCAAGCCTACAACTGGGGACTCTACGAAAGTAAATAAACAATTTATATTATTTTCTCAAGCTACAAATCTCTATTTTGACTCTATGTTTTACACTTGTTATCAATTTTGTTGATTCCGATTCCCACCTTGATGAATTAAAAGGTTTTACTAATCTTGTTTCTTAACTTTTTTATGTCCATTGATGTGGAATAAATTGAATGTTAAATGTTCTTCAACAATTTACTCCTGCATTGGCTTTTTTTTTGTCATTCAGCCACCACACTTTACTCATTCAAAATAACAACAAAGAAAAAACGCATACACTGGTATGCAAATACGAGAAACAAAATGCAAAGGAACTTTTTTGAAGGCAAATGTTTTATCATTACGGATTTAATGACTGGCTTCCACGAATGTGACAGTGTAATGTAACAAAAGACGAGCAGCACATTTTACCTGGCAGTTTCCAATTAATGTACAACAAAACACACGAGTTGTAATTTCCAACAAATGGGCACTCTAGGAAAACACCAGAGTTTTTGATGGCAGGAAGTGAAAGACTTAGAAAATGTCGCAGCACGACAAAATTAAGAAGGTCGAAGTAAGTTTAAAACTACTCTCTCAGTTGTGTTTTTAAAATTCCTGTGCGATCTCACACTAAAGTAGATATCAATTGCAATAATTTTATAGTGGACTCATAATAATAATAGTTATAATAATAGTCCATAATAGTGATTTGTAGCTTGAGCAAACTGTCAGTAGTAGATATCCAGCCTTGTCTGTTTACTTTTTGCAATTTCATTTGTAGATTTTAAATTCTCATTTACATTATATATTGTTTTTTAAATTCACAACAAAGGGCAAATATATATCTAGAACAAGGCACAACCCTACTAAGCACATATAAAATTTTACAAGTAAAAAAGCAGTCTCTCCAATTAAAACAAATATGTTTAAAACATCACTTCAAATAAAGCTTCATGTCTTTTAAAGTAATTATTTACTGAGTCAGGTGGGTTTGAGACTGAGCTTTCGTGCAAACACGCGTTTAAAACACGTTATGTATTTATAATCACGTAAATCATCTTTCAATGAAAAATAATCAACTTTTAAATAGGACATGGGCATTCGCAGTTTTCCAAATAGTATATCTGTTTAGGTTTTGGTGCAAAATACGCAGCCGAGTTTGCTGTAGGCTTTTGAAACAATAATATGAACAAATAAACAAATTTTGATTTGGTCTAACAATCATGAAATCACTTATTTTGCTTATTATCAATGTTTTGGTGGTCTTAACTATTGAAAAAAAGTTTCTAGTGTTGTTTTAAGAATACTTCTGCTATTTAAGTTAGTTTTTGTCTGAATGTTCTACTAGAGTTTTAAGACAATTCTGTGCTATCTCTACTATGAACCACTATCGTGGTTTATGATAAGAAGTTAATAAAACAGATTTCCTTTGTTCCAGCTATTACTATAAGAGGTTAAGAAAGTAGTTTTCGTTTTTTTCTAACTACTGCCATAAAAGTTTAAAAAAGCATACTTCCCTTGTTCCAGCTGCTAACATAAAAGGTTAAGAAAGCAGTTTCTTTTTGTTCCAGCTATTACTATAAGAGGTTAGGAAAGTAGTTTTCCTGTTTTCAGATAATACAATAAGAAGTTTGGAAAACTTTTTCTTCGTTGCTGGTATTAATTAAATGGTTCGCAAAGAGTTGTTTAATTGTTTTAGGTATTCCCACCAGAGGTTAACAAAACATTTTGTTGCTCAACCTAGAGATAACATTGTTTCGTAAACTTTTTTTCCAAAGTCACTAAATGCAATAAAAAAGTTTCTTTAGATGGTTTCCATAATTATTTTTTTCCCTTCAAAATGGGGCTAATTGTGATAAGTACACTGGTGACAGAGATAACGACACTCTAATCATATTTCATGATCGTCAAGACAGTAATTCTAACTCAAAATTAGTCAATGTTTTTAAATGCTTTACATATTTTCAGTGAGCCCAAACCCAAATTTTGGAAAGTTGTGGGTTTAACTTTAGTCTTATGAAACGCCCTCCATAAAGACAGTGCTTATTGGTGATATTAAAGGTCTCACATTTAACTTCTGCTTTGTTTAACTCTCTCTATAGCAAGTGTGCTAATTGATTATACTACAAATTGTAGGTTTAACTTGTACCTTGTTCTACTCCTTCTGTAAAGAGCGTGCTTATTGGTTGTATTACACATCCTGGCTGATGATCTCCACCATTAGGGTAAAAGTCAATATGCCCAATAGCTTCTGTAGTGCCTAGGCCTAGAAATAGATAAATATATTTCAAAACATGAACTTTCGTCAATTAGAAGTTGATATGATCAGCAGTTTTTACAACATCAAGATATTGAAATACATGAAAATATAATATACCTTAAACCTTATAAGTTAGTGAAGAAATCCGCTCAGCTATTGCTTACACCATTTCGAGAATGAGGTATAAATATTATAATTATAATTATCTCCATTCTTAACTATTGACAGATAGTCAACAACTAACAATAAAAAATATGCTAGAAGTCGATATGGTCTATTGCATTCACAATATAAAAACCTTGAAATAATTAAAGAAATAATAAACATAAGCTTTAATTCTAAAATTTTGTTTGTTTGAAGTTAAGCACAAAGCTACACAATGGGCTATCTGTGCACTGCTCACCACGGGTATCGAAACCCGAATTCTAGCGTTGTAAATCTGCAAATATTCCGCTGTGTCACTGGGGGGGGGGGCTAATTTTGAAATAAAATTCTATACTTTTCACGATGCTCAGACCTAAAAAATAATAGAATATATTACAAAATGTCAGTATTCATCGTTAGAATATACAAACAGACTCTCGTAAGTTGGCATGATCTGAAAAAATAGAGGACAAATTAAATAATGTCTGTAAAATAACAGTTGTAGAGAGTCCAGACTTTTTCTACTTGGGTGTTTGCTCTTGGCAGTGATGTTTTAGAGCCAATGCTTACTGCAGCACGAATTATTTTTTAATCTCAATTCTAGACCTGGTGATTAATTTCAATTTTTCCAATTATAGTCCTTAGGTTTTGATAGGTTTAGTCTCGAAAGTTGACACTCTGGTGATGATGGTAGCTATCGTCACTGCCACTTCATTCTTGGTGTGGTGGTAGTCACCATTGCCACTGGAGAGGCACTTGCTGGCTGACCTCCCAATTTCTTTGTAGATTTCAACTCACTCTGGTTTTAGGAACTTGGTGCCCCCCACCAAAGGTAAAGGCACATTGGGTGGCAGTATTTTCTCCACGACACACCCTCTGATGTGGCATTTAAAGACTTTTCCCACTGCTCTGTCTTCACTTTGGTCTTAGTTTTAGAATTAGATGAACTGTTTCTGGTAGTAGGCTGTGCATCGAGGGTCTGCAGTAGGCTTTGATTGTTCTGAAGATTTTTTGGCTCTCCTGTCTGTGGCTTCAGTGTGTGCCAATATATCTGATGTATCTCCGTCCATTGGTTCTTCGAAGGGAGAAGCAATGTCAGCCCTTGGGGTCATTACAAAAATAGGATACTACAGAACATCTTAAAAATACCAAAAAGAAAACTCTCAATATAATTATTCTCCATCTTAAATACACATAATATATTTTAATGCAATCTTGAGAATAACAATTCAGAAGTGGCTAATTGAAAGAAGGATTTAAAAAAATATATTTGTAAATTGGAAAACCCACAATTGAAAATGTAGGATGAAATAAACTTCAGTTAACCACAAAAAAGGTCAAAACTGAAGGTGAAAAGTGTAAGTGCACAGTTACAACAGTTCTCTGCCCTAAAACATTCTGTTGGAGCATAGGGTCAAAATTATTGATATGGTCACGTGACAAGTTTATACGTTTAAGTATAATCGTCTGTATTCTGCCAATAGAACATATATCCCTACTACCTGTAGATAGCTTAGTCCAAACAGGCATCCGTGGTTCTCGCAATTGAACTATGTGTAGATGTGTCCTCCATGGTGTTTATCATCCTAACAATGGCTCACAGCTATCCTGGAAACCAGAAACATTCCTTACACTACCATCTGGCTGTAATAAAAACAGAGCCTGGGTCCATTAGGAAAGAATTAGGGAATAGACTGCAGAGTTGTGTAATCTTACTAGTAACTAAAATAAGTCGGCAGGCACTAACCTAGGTTTTCTGACCACGTTGAGTCATTAATATCAACACCTTATATCATTTCTGAATCCTTTCTGATACAACTTTAGCACTGTGAAAGACACCTACATAGCAACATTATATGAATAAATTAGTAGTATTAATGCTGCTTACTCTTCAAGTTCCTATGTAAATATAGGATCATTGTGTGAGTAAAAACACTTTTCAAAACAAAATAAATGTAATATAAACTCTACCACTATATGAATCCTGATCTTATTAATTGGATTTGCTCTTTTTCAGGGTGATGATGGGTAGAATCTCCCGAAACTGGTATAACTCAACGACAAGTGGTAAATTAAATAATAGAGAGGGCTTTACATTTATTTTCTAAATACCGTAAACAAATCTTGGTTTTACAAGAAGTTGGTCTTCTTTTTTAATTCTGTTCAAACACATTTTGGATATCATGTAAAACTTATTTTTTTTTCGTTTTAGGTCGATAACAATTAGGGAAATAAGTCGTTTCCTCGTTTTTTCTATTTTTTAAGGCGAAATTTACTGCTACGAGGCACCATTGGTTATAAAGAACAACAGTCGCCTCTTGGTTAGACTTTAATATTACGTCACTTTCTTCTGCTTTGAGAGTGACACAAGCCGAGTAACGAGAAGTCTCATTCCTGACATGATAGCAGGGATTTCCTTGGCTTGTTTTGGAGCAAGAAGTTTAGAACATATAGTGAGGATCTAAAATCAGCCTGAGCTGGGATATAGTGATGATCTAAAATCAGCCTGAACTGGGTTATGCTATAGGTTCCAAAATCAGTTACACATCATGCTGCTGCTCTTCCCATGTCAAAAGCTAATACAACTACTTTGAACATTTCAACATTCCAACCACCATTATCTTGTTGTTATCTGAATAGAACCAGTAGGAAATAAAACACTAAATATTCGGTCCTACACAAGAATCTGAAACAGGCTAGCCTCTGTAAAAGTGACAAAATTTAATTTCTGACTATGCGAATCCATTATCACAGATATCTCATTTCCAATCAGACTAGAAGTAAGAACCATACATGCACAGTTTGCATTTTAATGACATATACAGAACTAATATTAAAGAAACAATGATAAAACTGTGTCCTTTTAACAGTATTATATTTTACATAATTTCAATTACTCTCTACCAATTCAATTCAACCTACTGTTGAATTATCATTCCACCATCGAACATTACTTGATAGTTTGAAAAGCAAGTTTTGCAACGTCCTATCAGGCAAGTTTTAAAGCTTCTAGCGAACATTTTCAGATTTTTAAGGTGCCATTTGTTTAGGTATTACACCTACTAGCACCAGCCATCGTAAACTGTGTGATAATCAAGCAGTTATCCTCCAATATCCTGTCGATATCTCCTGAGGTGAAATAGCTTGGAAATTAAAAAGCTACACTCCATTTCAGTCATTGATTAGTATCCATGGCTCTATTAACTACTAATAATCGAGTTGTAATTACAAAATGCAGTCCATACATTTTATAGGAAACATCACCTCATAGCTCTGTTGAAAACCATTTCATTCATTGGTTTCTAGACATAGTTGCTACCATAGTGGGTAGTTCATCACAGTCATAGCCACTAGGGGTCTCTGACAATCATTGCAGATGAGATCTGCCCCTCCTTATCCAACCTCTTGGTTGAATAAAGCATTACCAGAGAAATTCACCATCAGGCATAGAACTGTTTTTCTCCGAATCTGTTCATTCCAGAGTGTGAACTGTGTGAAATGTTAAAATATTAGAGGAAAGATACGTTTCATCTACACAACAGTTACCCACGTTTTGTAATAAGCCTTTCCCTGACTAACTCTCGACCACTCTTGATTTAACCATCGCATACATGGATGTGGTAGAGTTGGCTGTTTCCAAGACCCTTAACTCGAATAAGTGTTTGATCCCAACAATTGGGTCGCATTGTTATGAGTTACTCAAATACTGGAGGTAGCTCACCTATCAACACTTCACAAACCCAGTTCACTCCATGATCCGTAACTACTCTGGAAAGATAACTATGGTTATTGAAAGGTTCAACAGTGCCCCACAGATCACCACCTTTACCATTTAGCACCTACTATCTCATGTGCTGGTGAGCTAGCTCCTGTTTATACACGTTCTCTGACTTATGTACAATGTCATTTTGCTCAAGTTTGAATCCTAGACTCAATCACCAGAAATCACCAGATTATGCAATAAAAGTATCTGCGGTTATGGCACCAAAGTTTTTCCTTCTACCTGTTCTGTGGTATTCTCAGATTAACTGATTTTTCTCAGAGTAAACAGGTATGATCTACAAAAACAGCAGATACATCAAATACTATTTGTCAGTTTTATGTATTGGCCAGATTCTTTACATTAGGTATCTGTGGCCTGTTGACGATAAATTTCTACAATAAATATACAGTACACAATTCACTTACTTTAAAAAAATAAAACAAGTCAAAAGTATGCACAAATGTTTGTTACACTGTTGGTTACCACAGTTGTATCCAGAACTTTAAATAATTGTCTCTTTTTCGTCAAAGTCTACACAGATTGATTCATTTACTTAAGAACACAATTGATAATACGAATTATTCTTCTCTACTCTGCTACTACAATACAGTCTGAGATAATTTCACATTAAAAATCGCCACTAAACGCTCTTTATGGCTAAACTAACAATCATGCAGTCTATATCTATCTGTCTATATCGAACTACATTTTTCGTACATATTTATACCCCGAAAGAGGTCTAGAATGTTCCACATAGTACTAGATGCAATAAGAAAAACAATGAGAAAAACTCAGAAGGTTCTAGTAATAGGATGCAATAATATAACAATCGCCAATTCATAACTATTGAACCACACAACATATGATTCGTAACAGTTACGTAATAAACTTGTGATAAACTATCGTTTCTAAAAATAACTAAAATTAACACTTGCGCAAATAAATTATCTAAATCGTAACTCTCACATTAAACTTAAACATAAATATTTGTGTATACCTATCATTATTAATACTCTGACTTTCCCTAGCTTTGAATTGTGTTTGACTCAAAGAAAAAGACTGCACAACAAACTGAGCAATTTGGAAATCTTTATTGACAAACATAAAGAAGAGAGATATATACCTTTAACAAGTTCTGGCAAGCTATGTAAACAAAATGTTACCAATTTCTCCTTTAAGTACTACAATTCTACAATTTGAAAAATAGAACAAAAACGTATCTACTGAAATCTAGCTATACCTACTAACAAATATTATTTTAAGTGAAAAAAGAAACTAAGAAACAAGGGCTTGAACCCAGAACCTTTGGCTAGCGGGGCCATTGCTCTACCATATGAACTATCTAAATGCACAATAATATTACAGCATAAAGCTTTCATGTCCAAAGCACATCACTCATTCCAGAATGCCCTTCTTAACCCCTCTGGTGTAGGAAGATAACAGTTTCTTAACACATGTTTCAACAGTTTGATCACAAAGAAATCCATAGATACTGAATCAGGTGACCTGAAAGTTATGTGTATGCAAGAAATAGCATTAATGTCAGTTTTATTATCAAATTGCTGGAGGTGTGTCACATTTGAAGAGGAAATGTGACTGGACGCCTTACTTGATGCACTGTTGGCCTGTTGGGCTAATTTCAAGGTGGAGATCCTTTTTCATTATGTGTGGAGCAAATGGGCAGCTTTTGCCACTGACCTTTGTTGTCATAGGTTATTACCTGTTACAAGACTTACCACTACTGGGATACAACTTGTTGCAAGTCCCTTTCTGGATGACCTTATTGCGCCAACTTGCTCTTTGTGGCTAAAAGTCATTAATGATTACTTTTAGTTTAGTGTCACATATTTATAAGTTAAAGATTCATAAATTACACGACTTTTGCCATTTTTATCAGAGTCTACCTTACTCCTTTAGTCATTTCATTCTTGTTTTTACTTAAACAGAACGTTGTCTGTGTATATAGCTAGATTAGAGCTTTAGTTATTTCATACTAGTTTTTACTTACCTACAATGCTGTCTGTATGTATAACGTCGACAAAGTCTGCATCTCCTCGGTCAAGGCGAACTTTTTTTGCCATGTTCGTAAAGTAAGGGCCTGGTGGATCCAGTGCTTAAAATAAAAACAAATCATTAGCTAGCTTTCGTTTACTTTAAAACTAATATCACCTGTGAAATATTTACTTTAAAATTTACTTTAAATAAGATTACACTGAACATTTATAGTGTAGCATCTCTAACATACAAATAAAAACTAAGATTACACTGAACATTTATAGTGTAGCATCTCTAACAAACAAATAAAAACTAAGATTACACTGAACTCCCTAACATACAAATAAAAATTAAGATTACACTGAACATTTGTAGTGTAGCATCTCTAACATACAAATAAAAACTAAGATTATACTGAATATTTATAGTGTTGCATCCTTAGTTTTTAATTGTATGTTAGGGATGCTACACTATAAATGTTCAGTGTAATCTTAGTCCCTAACATACAAATAAAAATTAAGATTACACTGAACATTTGTAGTGTAGCATCTCTAACATACAAATAAAAACTAAGATTATACTGAATATTTATAGTGTTGCATCCTTTTGCTACACTATAAATGTTCAGTGTAATTCTTAATTTTTATTTGTATGTTAGAGATGCTACACTATAAATGTTCAGTGTAATCTTAGTTTTTATTTGTATGTTAGAGATGCTACACTATAAATGTTCAGTGTAATCTTAGTTTTTATTTGTATGTTAGAGATGCTACACTATAAATGTTCAATGTAATCTTAGTTTTTAATTGTATGTTAGGGATGCTACACTATAAATGTTCAGTGTAATGTTAGTTTT
>NW_013673657.1:0-6249 GCF_000517525.1 Limulus polyphemus
GAAAAGAGGAGTTACATTAGCTAACTTTCAATCTTCTGGTACCTACCCACTATTCAAGGACTGACAAAAAATAGCAAGTGGCTCACATATCCAATCTTTAGCCTTCTTCAAAGCCCTTGGGGAAATATTATCTGACCCATGAGCCTTATCGTTTTGTAAACTTCCCAATATTTTCTTAACCAGCTCAGAATTAATGCAGTTGTCTTGTTTGATCTCGTTTCCAGTTATCAACTGATCAAGATGTGGAATACTGCTTAAATCTCCGTTAGTAAAAACCGAAGAAAAATTTAATAACCTAGCCATCCCATAATAATGAGACACTAGCCTTCCTTTATCATCCCTCAAGAGTCCTACCCCCCCCCCCATCCTGACATTTTGTTTACCTTTAAAATACTTAAAGAAATCCTTACTGTTAATTTTTACATTTCAGCCAACCTTTTCTCATACATCTTTTTGACGACCTAATTTTCTGTTTCACCAACTTTCTTGATCTTCTATAATCTTTTAAATCTCCTGCCATACCAGTCAATTTAATTTTTATATGCTTTTCTTTAATTTTATCGCTTAAACTCTTTGTGAGTCAATCTACTTTTTACTTGCAGCTACCCTTTTCTTTCTACAAGGAATATGTTTACCTTAAATATTTAAAAATTTATCTTTAAAACTTTTCCACATCTCATCAGTGTCTCCAAATAACTCAGCTGTCCAATTTACAACAGATAATTCTTGTCGCATCCCTTCAAAATTTGCTTTTTTTGAAATTTGTAACTAAAATATCACTATTCCTTATCTCCATATGCAGCAAAACATCGAACCTACTAGAGCAATGATCACTTGCACTCAGATGTTCCTCAATTTCCACTATCCAGATCATTTCTATATTTGAAGTTAACAATAAATCTAAAATAACATTCTTTCTAGTAGGTTCCTTGACTAATTGGTCTTGTGGGATCAGTTCAGTGGAAGAAGGGAGCTTTTTGGAATGGATGGTTTACATTTAAATAGGGTAGGGACTGGCTTCTTTGCTAAGGCTATTAACTCGGCTGTAAGGGAAGTTTTAAACTAGGACTAGGCAGCGGTGAGGGCCAGGAAAAACTGAATGCAAAAAGAATAAGAAGCAGAGAAAAGTTTAGCATAAGAATTGAGTATAGAAGTAGTTATAAGGATAGGCTTAATTTTTACTATTGTAATGCTAGAAGTATAAGAAATAAAATAGATGACTTTAAAGCACTGATAGGAATGGGGGATTTTGATATAATAGGAATAACTGAAACATGGTTAATCATAGATGATTTTGATAACAGAAATGTCTTTGAAATATAGAATTATAGGCTGTTTAATAGGGATCGAGCATTAAAGAGGGGGAGGAGTGGTTTTATATGTAAAATGCGAGTTACATTCTGTTCAAGTTGAGGATATCAAAGATAATAGCAAAAAGATTGAATCAATTTGGGTTTCTATTAGTGGATGTAAAGGAAAAAGGTTTTTAATGGGAATTTGTTGCAGATCACCAAATGATACTTATGAATTTAGTGAGAAACTTTACAATGAGATTAAGATTTCAGCTTTTAATGAAATCATAATTATAATTTTAATTTCAGGCATATATATTGGGAAATGCTAGAGTCAAACCATGAGGGAGAAACTGTTCAGGATGGCTATCTTCTCCAACCAACCAATCTGATCATCCTTACATACTAACCTAAGCCTAGCATTTAGCCCGAGTGACCTACTTATAACTTCATCCCCACAGATAATTTTGGGCAGTATCCCTAAGAAAATTAAGTTATGGCCTCTTTCTTTAAATGCCTTTATCAACCCCTTGTATTTATTAATTAGCTTCTCTGACCTAACGGAACTCAACATAATCAGGAAGGATTTCCGTCTGGAAACAAGGCTTACCAATATAATGCTTCCAGTTATTCCTCCCATTCAATCATAACATACCTCAAGCAGCTGGAGAGTGAAACAAGTATTCATGCTATTCCTTACTAAAACATACTGATCAAATCATTGGACACAACATCTATAGATTTCTGGACCATTGGATTTTAAAATGTCGCTAAAAGACCGTATACTAGATGGCTTATGGAAACATCAGGGAAAGGATGGTGTGGTTTGGACATGACAGTCTTACGAAGGAGCCCTTTGCAATAGAAACTACGCTGCAGGGCTGTTGTCAAGCTGCACAGTTGTCAGATAGCACATGATTGGACGTGGCGTGTTGTATTAAAGTTGTGATCTAACGTACTGAACCTCAGTGATGTGTTTTACCCTTGTCACTTAAAGTGTTAGGTGCTTTAGATACAGGTTTTTGACCATTATAGAGGCTGGAATTTAAACTGCAGACGATATATGTTCTCTACGTACCTCTAGTGGTTCGTCTGAAGTAACTAATTTCATTTCTACGTACATTTTCAGAACTAGTTGCAGACAGTCAATGCTGGTGGCTCGAGCTGCCACACTTCCTCCTACATTTTATTTAGCTTTATTTTACACAAGGAGGTTAAAAATAGAAATTAATCTTATTTTTATTATCTACAATTGTTTTACAGAGGGTATGTGAAATATAAGTCTTATAATGAATTGCAAAAGTTTAGAATAGTGAAACGTCAAGTCACGAAAAACAAACATTAAATATAGGCACACAATGTAGCTACGTTAGTAATTAACGGGTCAAAAGTGATAGAAGGTGTTTGTTTGTTTTGAATTTCGCGCAAAGCTACACGAGGGCTATCTGCGCTAGCCGTCCCTAATTTAGCAGTGTAAGACTAAAGGGAAGGCAGCTAGTCATCACCACCCACCGCCAACTCTTGGGCTACTCTTTGACCAACGAATAGTGGGATTGACCGTCACATTATAACGCCCCCACGGCTGAAAGGGCGAGCATGTTTGGTGTGACGGGGATTGCGAGTCGAGTACACTAGCCACCTGGCCATGCCGGGCCATGATAGAAGGTGTATATCCCTACTACTATGTGGACCTTTCCTCCACAAGTCCCTCTCTAATTCTGTCGCAAGCATATTGGTTTTATGAAGACTTCGAACCTTAATTTTAGCCTCACTGTTGTTGAATGTGAATAAATATCTCGCCGATAGTATTCACTTGTATGATTTGAAAAAAATACAACATAAAAGAAATACGTTTGTATACTTCTACTACTTTATCACCTTATTTCTTAAAAACCCATTATGTTTTGATAAATGAACAACTTTTTTTTCTGTTTTTAAATCACAATTCCGATAATTCAACCTTTTCTTCTCATGAATGCCTCCATATATGTTTATTTTATGTATTAATTGTACAACTCTTGATTACGTCACCAGTGAAAATGGTAGATTTCGTTCTTTTTAACTTGTAAGTGACATGTTTAAACATTTATTTTTGGTGCTGAAACATATTCCATTATATTCTTTTACTCGTTGCTTTTTTGTATAATAGTGTTTAATTTCGTCTACAGATGGAAGCACAATCAAACCATGGTTGAATATACGAAAGAAATTTTCTTGAAAACAATCAATAAAGAAATGTCTGAAATATGCAGAACTATTGTCTTCTAATTGAAGTTAAAATTGAATATAAGTTAAAGAGTTATAAGTGAAATAGTATGTTATAGTCATCCTGGTGTACAGTATATTTATAGTTTATTGTAGTCAGTCATAAAAGAAATATCAAGATACACTAAAGCTATTTACAGCTAAAGAAATTGCAGTTTAGTATACCCTCCTGCTTGAACAAACAGTTGCTTCTTCTCTAGTATCATATTTTGCGGCTTCTAAAATATTTGAAAAATCCAGTTAAACTAGTAAGTACAATCTCCATTTTCAACAAATTATTACATTGCCATCTTTAGAAGCTTCTAAAATATACTGAATAACACACTTAAGTTAAAGTAGTTAGTATCATCTCCATCTTCAACTGATTGTTCCTGTGCCATCTTCAAAAGCTTCTACAATATCTTGAAGAACACAGTCCAGTTAAACTAGTCAGTATCATTCACATATTCAACAGACTATTCCATTCAGAAGCATCTAGAATATTTAAGTAACACAATTCAGTACAACTAGTTAGTACCATGTACATCTTCAATATAATATTCTAGTGCCACATTCAGCAGCTTCTAGAATATTTAACGCAATCCAGTTAAACTACTTAGTACCATCCCCATCTTCAACAGCTTATTTGATCGCAACCTTCAGGAACTTCTAGAATATTCTAAGTAATACAATTCAGTTAAACTAGTTAGTACCATCTCCACCTTCAACAGGTTGTTCCAGTGTCACCTTCAGCAGTTTCTAGAATATTTTGAATAACACAATCCAGTTAAACTAGTTAGTACCATCTACAACAGGTTATTCCATCGTTACCTTCAGCTGTTTCTAGAATATCCTAAGTAACACAATTCAGTTAAACTAGTTAGTACCATCTACATCTTCAACAGGTTGTTCCAGTGTAACCTTCGGTATCTTATAGAATATTCTGAATAACACAATTCAGTTAAACTAGTTAGTACCATCTCACCTTCAACAGGTTGTTCCAGTGTCACCTTCAGCAGTTTCTAGAATATTTTGAATAACATAATTCAGTTAAACTAGTTAGTACCATCTCACCTTCAACATATTATTCCATCGCCACCTCCAGCAGCTTATAGAATATCCAAAATAACTAAGTCTAGTTAATGATGACAACTAACAAACTTTATTATAATACAAAGTGTTTAAACATGAAAGTTCTTGATAAAAATAATTTTCATGAAACAAGCGTTAGATTTTGCATATTTTAAATACTTTTTTTAAGAATTATTTGAAATTCAGACTACTTTAAAGTCACATGCTTGTGGTTGGTGTAGCTCATATTCATGTATCCTCAACTAATAGAAATAAAAACATAAATGTTGTTCGTATAACATTCACAGTACCAGTACGATTCGGGGTATCATTATTATTATTCATCTTACCAATTCAAGAGATAGCTTTCATAAGGAAAGGAATAGTTTTGTTATTCTTTAATCAACTGTGTTGTGGTAGATTGTTTTGGTTTATTTAAATGGAAAGTGACTTTTTGTATATTTGATTAAATGCTTCTGTGAACCTAGACGATGAATCAAGTTTTCCTTTTACATGAAATTAGACAATAATTTAACAAACTCGGCTAGCTAGTTAGCTGTAATACATCTATTTTGGGATGTTTGAAGCACGTGTGGTTAGAACTCGATACTTATGTTTTATCTTAGATGTTTATCCTAATCATCGTTAACTCTGTCTGATCATACAGCTTAAATATTTAAAATGATGGTTGTGAAAATGTTATGAATTATTTCCATCTAGTGTATTGATCCACATTTAGTGTATTTATCAGATTGAGTGTGTTGTATTGATCCACATTTAGTGTATTTATCAGATTGAGTGTGTTGTATTGATCCACATTTAGTGTATTTATCAGATTGAGTGTGTTGTATTGATCCACATTTAGTGTATTTATCAGATTGAGTGAATTGTATTGATTCACATTTAGTGTATTTATCAGATTGAGTGAGTTGTATTGATCCACATTTAGTGTATTTATCAGATTGAGTGAGTTGTATTGATCCAAATTCATCGTATTTATCAGATTGAGTGAGTTGTATTGAGTAACATTTATTGTATTTATCTACTTGAGTGGGTTGTGTTAATCTACATTTAGTGTATTTATCTACTTGAGTGGATTGTGTTAATCCACATTTAGTGTATTTATCAGCATGCGTGAATTGTGTTAATCCACATTTAGTGTATTTATCAGCATGCGTGAATTGTGTTTATTGACATTTAGTGTATTTATCTATTTGAGTGGGTTGTGTTAAATCACATTTAGTATATTTATCAGCATGCGTGTGTTCTGTTGATTGACATTTAGTGCATTTATCAGCTTAAGCGAGTTGTGTTGATTGACATTTAGTGCATTTATCAGCTTAAGTGGGTAGTGTTGATTGACACATGTTGTATTTATCAGCTTAAGTGGATTGTGCTGATTGATATTTAGTGCATTTATCAGCTTAAGCGAGTTGTGTTGATTGACATTTAGTGCATTTATCAGCTTAAGTGGGTAGTGTTGATTGACACATGTTGTATTTATCAGCTTAAGTGGATTGTGCTGATTGATATTTAGTGTATCCCCTTGTATCAGTAGTATTGATTCATATTTGGTGCACTTGTCCGGTTGTGTCTGGTGTATTTTCAGGCCCGTTTGACAAATCAAAGTAAAAACAAATAT
>NW_013673657.1:6422-8578 GCF_000517525.1 Limulus polyphemus
TAAGTGGGTAGTGTTGATTGACACATGTTGTATTTATCAGCTTAAATGGATTGTGCTGATTGATATTTAGTGCATTTATCAGCTTAAGTGGGTAGTGTTGATTGACACATGTTGTATTTATCAGCTTAAGTGGATTGTGCTGATTGATATTTAGTGTATCCCCTTGTATCAGTAGTATTGATTCATATTTGGTGCACTTGTCCGGTTGTGTCTGGTGTATTTTCAGGCCTGTTTGACAAATCAAAGTAAAAACGAATAGAAATTTGTTATATTACTGAATCCTTTTAAACCGTTATTTCTATTATGCATTGATCACTTAACATATTTATTTGTTATTATCCTATGTCTTTGTGAATGTATTTGTTCGTTAATTTGGCAGCCGGATTCGGATAGCCCCCCCGGATAGTCAACCACGTATGATGGGGATGTAGGAGTAGGTTTTGAGGACTGCTGGCGTAGTATTTTGTATTTCCGGCCTCCCTCGGGATGCCGGGGCGCCATTTTTGAAACTGTGTTTATACCAACTCTCACAAGCTAGCAGGACCAAACTTGTCACACGTGATCAGGTTTCAAGAGCGGAGTCATAACAGTTATTTTCAGATACTGATATCCCCGTGGGGTAGCTAAAGAGGTAATTGTTGATAATAGACCTCTGTGAATTATGAGAGGTACATATAAGAAAACTCTAACTCTTTCCTTTTTTTTACCGAACTGGTATTTATTTATCATACTCCTTTTTATTTAACCGGTTTCGTATCACCACTAGATACTCTTCAATATAAAAACATCTAAACACAATTTTGAAAAGTAATAGAATTTATATGAGATATAAAATTGTTTCTAGAAATGTTAGTAAAAAAGCTAACTTTTAGCAACCTGAGTTTTTTAAAAATCTTGAAAAAGTTTAAAAAAAAAATATAATGGCTAATACTCAGGTAATTATTTAAAAAAAATTATACCTGGTTATTACGGTGTAAACGTTAAAATATTTTAACGTTGATCTAAAGACTTTTTATTTAGATTTCGATTTTTGTACTATATAGGATTCTGAAATTTCCACACTTAGATGTATTACAACGATGTCTTAAAGCTATAACAATATATTTTAGAAATGTGTTACAACGATGTTTTAAATCTATAACATTATATTTTAGAAATGCATTACAATGATCACTTAAATCTATAACAATGTGTTTTAGAAATGCTTTACAACGATGTCATAAAGCTATAGCAATGTATTTTAGAAATGCATTATATAGTTGTCTTAAATTACATGTAGTTATTAATGTAATTGTCATATGCAAAATGCCTAACGTGAGAGAAAGAAAAAAAGAGTGTTTTTTTATTTTATTTTTTTAAGTTAAATTTCGAGCGATATGAGAAGGAGGACGCCTGAAAATAAACTACATTGTTTTGTCAAAAGATGGCAGTGTAGAAGAGACAGGTAGTAACTCGTAACCATGACTTACACACAAGAATTTAGAGTAATTTTTGAATAAAAGTAATAATATATCTTTATTTTAGAAACAAGTTTCTTTACATACAGTGTCATTTCTGAAGGAAATCTCAAGTTAGTTTGCTGTTTTTAAGACTTTATTATACTAAAAATGCCTTAAGTTTACACAGATTTATGGCAATCATAATATCCAAATATTGTGTTTAAAATGATTTTCACACGTCATTTACAAACTTATCAGAAAACATCAACACTCTTGGGACTGTTGGAGCTTTGGTAGGTGGTCACGACAATTAGTTAATGCTGTTCGAACTTTGGTAGGTAGACAAAACATCCAATTGTTACTGTATTGGAAGTTTATCCGAGCCAAAGTGCTCTTGGAACTTGGTAGGCAAACACATCTAATTAATGCTGTACTGGAAGTTTATCCGAGCCAAAGTGCTCTTGGAACTTGGTAGGCATACACATCTAATTAATGCTCTACTCGAAGTTTATTCGAGCTGAAATGCTTTTGAAATGATGGAAGGTAGTCAATATATCTAGTTAGTACTGTTGGAATTTTGCTAGATAGTCACAACATCTAGTTAGTGTTGTTGGAACTTTGATAGGTAGTCACAACATCTAGTTAGTATTGTTGGAACTTTGATAGGTAGTCACAACATCTAGTTAGTATTGTTGGAACTTTGATAGGTAGTCACAA
>NW_013673657.1:9578-12096 GCF_000517525.1 Limulus polyphemus
AACAGTTAGTGTTATTGAAACGTTGATAGGTAGTCACACCATCTAGTGAGCCTTGTTTGAACTTGGATAGGTAGTCACAGCATCTATTTAGTGTTGTTGGAATTTGATAGGTAGTCACACCATCTAGTTAGTGTTGTTGGAACTTTTATAGGTAGTCACACCATCTAGTGAGTGTTGTTGGAACTTGGATAGGTAGTCACACCATCTAGTTAGTGTTGTTGGAACTTTGACAGGTAGTCACACCATCTAGTTAGTGTTGTTGGAACTTTGATAGGTAGTCACACCATCTAGTGAGTGTTGTTGGAACTTGGATAGGTAGTCACAACATGTAGTTAGCGTTGTTGGAACTTTTATAGGTAGTCACACCATCTAGTGTGTGTTGTTGGAACTTGGATAGGTAGTCACAACATCTAGTTAGCGTTGTTGGAACTTTTATAGGTAGTCACACCATTTAGTTAGTGTTGTTAGAACTTGGATAGGTAGTCACACCATTTAGTTAGTGTTGTCGGAACTTTGATAGGTAGTCACAACACCTAGTGAGTGTTGTGGGAACAACATCTAGTTATGTCTGTGCAGAGAGATATACTATTTTTCTGTTGTTTCTTCTTCTTCCAAATAATTTTCAATCAACCGCCAGTCGTTCATTTCTCGATTGAATGATTTCAAACTTGGAACGGTTATACCTTGGTCCAAAACATCCAGACAACGTTACCATGTTCCTGAAGTATTCCTTTCTAAGGTTTTTATGGAGTCAAAGATAAGAAAAAACAAAAAATTGATATGTTGGACTTCTATGCAATCATATTCATAGCTATCATTTTGTGTTTTTCTCAATTTTTTAACAAAGAAAGTACAATTTTTGGTTTTCGTGAACTATTCATGTATATGTCAACCAATGGTTTTTGTGAACTATTCGTGTATACGTCAACCAACTTACATGGCGTTTCGTTAAAGATACTTTCCTGCAGATCCCAAGCAGTGATATAGACAGTTTTCAACTATTATGTGTTTTTCATGATTTTTCTGGTATCAAAATTGGCTATGTTGAGATTGCATGTCGGAGACATGTTGCATTCGCCCAAATGTTGTTGGAATGTTGGTAGGTTGTAACAACATCCAGTTAGTGCTGTTGGAACTGTGGTAGGTTGTCACGACATCCAATTAGTTCTATTGGAACGTTCATAGGTAGTCATAACATTCAGTTAGTGTTGTAGGAACTTTGGTAGGTTGTCACTAAATCTAGCTCTTGCTGTAATGGAAGTTTAAGGCAGTATATACTCTTTAAATGTCAAAAAATATCACAATATATTTTGAATTAATTTTCAGAATTTTCCTTAGTTCAGACTAATTATTTACATCCCATTCAGTCATATTTGTAGAAGTTGTTAGGAACATAAGATATTTCTTTTATATTTCTTGATTTTTATAATATGCAAATTTGTGATAATGTTACACAATATGTGCCGGAATATGTATTTGTACCTATTTCAATGTATTTTCATACAAATAGCATAGTATGAAGATGGCTTTTTTCTGATGAAAAGACCAAAGCCTAGATAACATTATGTAAAGGGCATGTGTTACCTTAACGATCTGTAGTACTGTTTTTTTTATTTCGAATGTAGTGAACATGTAGTCATTAAAAGTTGTGCTAAGTTAAACTTTATTTTACAACTTTAGTCTGATAGTAACTTGCCGTGATATAACACTCAAAAAATGATCTCATCAATGGTTTAAAAGAAAATTTCATGAATTTTCAAGGAAAACGACAAACAACTTCAGATAAATGTTGTTGTTTTTTATTCTATCCAACGTTTCGGTTTGCACCTTTTTGAGGGTATCTGAACGTTACGTGTTACAAAATTGTTTTAAATTATAGTTAAAGTAAAGAATATAAACTACAACAAGCTGAAGATGGCTTAGATGCTCGCATTTCATCACACTGACTGCACTCGAAACACCACTGTTGAGTTCCAAAAGTTGCAACTAAACTACGAACCATCAACAGAACAGCAACTCTAATGTAATGGATCTCATCCTATTTATATTTGGTTTGTTTTGAATTTTACGTAAAGCTACACGAGGGCTATCTGCGATAGACGTCACTAATTTAAGAATGACAGACTAGAGGGAAGGAAGCGAGTGAACACCGCCCGCCATTAACTCTTGTGCTACTATTTTACTAACGAATAGTGGGATTGATCGTCATATTATAGTGCTCCATGGATAAAAGATCGAGCATGATCGGTGATGAGAATTCGAAATCGCGACCCTCAGATTGTATGTCGAGTGCCCTAACCACCAGGCATCTTTTGAGACCGAGAATGTTTAATTAGTTGTAATTATTATCCAATACTTGCATCATAAACCCAAAACCCACTTAACTACTGAACGTTGATCTGAAAGACATATCATAAACCCAGCATTTATTTCAGACCGAGGGTGAGTAATTAATTGTAAACCTGTCTAAGACTTACATCATAAACTACAACACCTGTTTTAGACCGTAGGATGGATA
>NW_013673657.1:12923-24878 GCF_000517525.1 Limulus polyphemus
AATCAACTTGGATCCTTAGTGTGAAATGGGAGACACAGGCAGCTTAGACCTTTAACAACATTGTCATACTGTGATTTATTATTTCTTCTTAAAGACGTACTGGATCTGTAATGGTAGACACAGGCAGCTTAAATTCTCTAGCCACTTTGTCATTTTGCGCTTTCGTATGTTTTGTTAAGGACGTACCAGGTCTGAAATGGTAGACACAATCAACTTGGATCCTTAGTGTGAAATGGGAGACACAGGCAGCTTAGACCTTTAACAACATTGTCATACTGTGATTTATTATTTCTTCTTAAAGACGTACTGGATCTGTAATGGTAGACACAGGCAGCAGAGCTTCTTCAATGTTGGTGAAGAATCTAAGCTGAGTGTGTCTACCATTTAGACCAAGAACGTCCTTAACAAGGCATAATAAAGCAAATAATGATGATTAGCTGAAAAATCTAAGCTGATTGTGTCTAACATTTTAGAAGCATTACATCATTATAAAGACACAATAAAGCACAGAATGACAATGTTGGCCGAGAATTTAATTTGCTTGTGTCTACCATTTCAAACCAAGTACATCCTTAAGAAGATATAATGAAGCACAGAAAGATAATATGGTTGAAAAGTCAAACATGCCTCTGTTTACCATTTCAGGCCCACTACACCTCTCACAAGACATAATCAAGTACATAGTGGCAATGATGCTGGAGAATCTAAGCTGATTGTGTCTAACATTTCAGGCTATGTACGTCCTCATGAAAATATAATAAAGCACCGAATACAATGCTGTTGAAGAATCGAAGCTGCTTGCATCTACTATTTGAGACCCAATACGTTCTTAAGAAGTCATAATAAAGCACGGAATGACAATGCTGCTGAAAGACCTAAGCTTCCTGTGCATATCATTTCCATCTAAGTACGTATTGAAGAAGACATAATAAAACATAGAATAACAATGTTGGTGCAGAAATTAGGCTGAGAGTGTCTACCGTATTAGACCAAGTACGTTCTTAAGGAGACATAATAAAGCACAGAATTACAATGTTGCTGGAGAATCTAAGCTGTTTTTGTCTACCAGTTCAGACCCAGTACGTTCTTAAGAAAACATAACAAAGCACAGAATGACAATGTTGGTGAAGAATCTAAGTACTTTGTGTCTATAATTTGAACCCAAGTACGTCCTTAAGAAGAGGTAAAGCAGAGAATGACAATGCTGCTGAAAAATCTAAGCTTCTGTGTCTATCATTTCAGACCCAGTATGTCGTGACATAACAAAGTAAAGAATGATAATGTTGCATAAAAATTTAAGTTGATTGTGTTTAACACTTCAGACTCATTACGTCCTTAACAAGAGATAATAAAACAGTTATTGACAATTTTGCAACAGACTCTAAGCTGACTGACCATTACAGACCCAGTATGTCCTGAAATAATAAAGTACAGAATTATAATGTTGATGAAGAATCTAAGCGTCCTGTGTCTACCTTTTTTAGACCCAGGACGTCCTTAAGAAGACTTAAAAAATGACAATGTTGCTTAAGAATCTAAGCTGCTTTTGTCTACCAATTCAGACCAAGTACGTTTTCAAGAAAATATAAGAATGCACAGAATGATTATGTTCCTGAAAAGTGTAAGCTATCATTGTCTACCTTTTGAGACCCAGTAACTCCTTAAGAACACATAAGAACGCACAAAATGACAATGTCGCTAGAGAATTCAAGCTGCTTCTGTCTACCATTTCAGACATAGTACGTCCTTAAGAAGACATAATAAAGCAAAATGACAATGTTACTGAGAGATCTAAGCTGCCTGTGTTGACCAGTTCAGATTCAGTAAGTCCTTTGTCTACCATTCCAGACCTAGTACGTCCTGAAGAAACATAATAAATCAGAGAAAGGCAATGTTGCTGAAGGATCTAAGCTGCCTATGTCTACCGTTTTAGACATAGTACGTTCTTAAGAAGGCATAATAAAGTATAAAATGATAATTGTGCTGAATAATCTAAATTGATGGTTTCTACTATTTTAGATGCATTACATTACATGACAGTGTTGCTGAAGAATCTAAGCTTTTTGTATATACTAGTTAAAACCAAGTACGTCATGAAAAAGACATAATATAGTACAGAATTATAATGTTGGTGAAAAATCTAAGTTGAGTGTGTCTACCATTTTAGACCAAGTACGTCCTTAAGGAGACATAAAGCTCCGAATGACAATGTTGTTGGATAATTTAACTGCTTTTGTCTACTATTTCAGACCTAATACGTTTTGAAGAAAATATAACAAAGCACAGAATGATAATGTTGTTGAAGAATCTAAGCTTAGGGTGTCTACCGTTTCAGATCTAGTACGTCTTTATGAAGACATGATAAAGCACAGAATAAAAATATTACTGAAGAATCTAAGCTGATTGTGTGTACCGGTTTAGATGGTTTACGTACTTAAGGAAACAAAATAAAGCACAGAATGTCACTGTTACTGAAGAATCTAAGCTTTTATTGTCTACCTTTTGAGACCCAGTTCATCCTTAAGAAGACACAAGAAAGCACAAAATGACAATGTTGTTGGAGAATTTAAGCTGCTTCTGTCTACCATTTCAGTCCCAGTAAGTCTTTAAGAAGACATAATAGAGCACAGAATGACAATGTCGCTGAAAGATCTAAGCTGCCTGTGTCTAACATATCAGATCAAGTACATCGTGAAGAAGACATAATAAAGCACAGTATGATAATGTTGATGAAGAATCTAAGCTGCTTGTGTCTACCATTTTAGACGCATTACGTCCTTAAGAAGACATAATAGAGCACAGAATGACATTGTCGCTAAAAGATCTAAGCTGTTTGTGTCTAACATTTCAGACCCAGTATGTCCTTAAAAAGATATGCTAAAGCATATAATGAAAATGCAGGAGAAGAATTTCAGCTGCCCGTGTCTACCATTAGAGTCCCAGTACGTCATTAAGAATACATAATAAAGCAAAATGACAATGTTACTGAGGGATCTAAGCTGCCTCTGTCTACCAGTTCAAACCCAGTAATTATTCAAGAAGACACAATAAAGCACAGAATAAAAATGTTTCTGAAGGGTACAAGTTGCTTGTGTATATAAGTTTACACCCAGCATGTGTTTAAGGAGGCATAATATAACACAGAATGACAATGTTACTGGAAGAAGAGATAATAAAGTACAGAATGACAATGTTGGTGAAGAATCTAAGCTGAGTGTGTCTACCATTTCAATCAAAGTACGTCCGAAGAAGAGATAATAAAGTACAGAATGAGCACAGAATGAGAATATTGCTGTAGAATCTAAGCTTTTTGTGTCTACTATTTCAGATCTGGTACATTACTAAGAAACATAATAAAGACAGAAGGAAATGTTGCTGAAAGACCTATGCTGCCTGTGTCTACCATTTCAATCAAAGTACGTCCTTTTATTGTATCTCCTTAAGGACGCAGTTGGTCTAAAATGGTAGACACACTCAGCTTAGATTCTTCACCAACATTGATATACTGTGCTTTATCATGTCTTCTTAAGAACGTAATGGATCTTAAATACTAGACACCAGCAGCTTAGATTTTACAGCAACATTGTCTTCCTTTGATTTATTACGTGTTTCTAATGACGTACTCGGTCTGAAATGGTACACACCAGCAGCTTATATTCTTCAGCAACATTGTCATTCTGTGCTTTATTATCTCTCCTTAATGAAGTACTGGTAGTGAAAGGCAGCTTTTACTTTTCAGCGACATTATCATTCTGTGTTTATTATATATTGTAACGGACGTACCAGGTCTTAAATGGTATACACAAGCATATTAAATTTTCCAGCAGCAGTGTATTTCTGTGCTTTATTTTGTCTCCTTAAGGACATAATGTGTCTAAAATGGTAGACATAGGCAGCTTAGATTCTTCAGTAAAATTGTTATTTTGTGCTTTATTATAGAGACATAATATAGCACAGAATGAAACTTTTGATGAAGAATCTAAGCTGGAAAGATCCACGTTGACTGTATCTATTATTTCAGACCCAGTACTTCATTAAGGAGAGATAATAAAGCAAAGAACGACAATGTTGCTGAAGAATATAAGCTGCTACTATAAGTGTCTACCATTTCAGACCGAGTACGTCCTTAAGAAGACATAATAAAACACAGAATAAAAATGTTACTGAGGTATCTATGCTACCTGTGTCTACGTTTTAAGACCAATAAATCCTGAGAAAGACGTAATAAAAAGCAGAATGACAACGTTGCTCAGAATCTAAGCTGCTTTCAAACCCACGACGCCCCTAAGAAGACGGTGGTTTAGGCGCTCGACTCGCAATCTGCGGGTTCGAACCCCCGTCACCGAACATGCTCGTTCTTTCAGCCCTGGGGACTTTATAATGTGACGATCAATACTACTATTCATTGATAAGAGAGTAACCCAAGAGTTGGCGGTAGGTGGTGTTGACCAGCTGTCCTCCCTAAATTATGGACGGCTAGTACAGGTAGCCCTGGTGTTGCTTAACGCGAAATTCAAAACAAGCCAAACTTATAGTTCAAGCGCATGTGCAAAATGCGTTTTTATTTTATTTCTTTTTCACAAAATATGCAGCAAAACGTCCACCATTCTATTTCTGTTCAACCCATTAAACTGAAATGAAATATTTAATTTTTTCTATGTATTTCAATGAGATACTACTCGAATACTAAGAGTGATATTGACGTTTAGTCACTGATCTTGGCATTCTTCCTTCAGTAATATTAAGTCTATCAAAAGTTTTCTCTGGACGTTTTATGATTTTTGTTAAATTCCAAACTTATTTCAATAAAAAGCAACTAGTTCATTTGATATTGAACTGTGCTTTTCTTCCTTAGGTCTCCATGATATTGATCAGTGTTCTTCCTCTTTAGGTACTTACTTGATACTATTTAGTGCTTTTCTTACTTTAGGTTTCCATGATATTGATCAGTGCTCTTCCTCTTTAGGTACTTACTTGATACTATTTAGTGCTTTTCTTACTTTAGGTCTCCATGATGTTGCTCAGTGCTCTTCCTCTTTAGGTACTTACTTGATACTATTTAGTGCTTTTCTTACTTTAGGTCTCCATGATGTTGCTCAGTGCTTTTCCTCTTTAGGTACTTACTTGATACTATTTATTGCTTTTATTACTTTAGATTCTCACCTTATTCTATGTTCTTTTATGTTGCAAAAAAATCACATTCTTCTTAACCTTTTCGGTTCTAGGATATCATGACTGCCTTTAACTGAAGATATAACAAAAATAGCATGACGATGTTGCTGAAAAATCTAAGCTGATTGTGTCTACCACTTCAAACTCATTACGTCCTTAAAGGGACACGATAAAGCATGAAATGACAATGTTGCTAGAGAATCTAAGCTGCTATAGTCTACCATTTAAAACAAAGTACGCCCTTAAAAAAAGATATAACAAAGCACAGAATGATAATGTTGCTAAAATATCTAAGCTGCCTGTGTCTACCATTTCAGACACAGTAAGTCCTTAGATCATGCCAGGTTTCTAACTATAAGATAATTTTATGTAGGTTATGATTTTATTTGAATATTTTTACTTTTTACTGTATCGATTCTACAGAAAATACGAACTGAAGAAAGTAGAAAAATATCCATAGTTTTAGTGTTTCAATTCGTTTTTAAGAAGAAAAAACATCTTTATACAGCACTCATGACCTACCAAACAATAAAAGTTAGTTTAGCATCACCTGATGAATCTCAGGATCGACTTCCAATGTTGTCGGTCCTCAGGCAGGGCATCCAGTTTCTCACTTGGTGCTGCAAGTTTCGTATATAAGGCAGTCAGTTTCTCATACGGTGTCGTCAGTTTTTCACTTGGTGCGTCAGTTTCTTTTATAGAGCAGTCGGTTTCTCCCACTGTATTGTCAGTTTCCTACATGGTATTATTAGTTCTTATAGAAAACAGTCAGTTTTTCACGTGGTGTTTTCAGTTTCTCATATGATGTTGCTAGTGTCTCGCGTGGTGTTATTAGTTTTACAAACAAGTTAACCAGTTTTTTCATACGGGGCTGTCAGTTCCTTACCTTCACATTATCGGTGACAGCTTGTCCTATCTCATCATTAGCCATAGAAAAGACTTACTGAATTTGTTTTAAATAAGATTTGCTGTGAATTTATGGCGTTAATAGTTTCAGGATAATAATAGAACGAAATGCAGTAGTTTACTTTCAGAATTTAGTATTATAGTCGAAATACTTCACAAATTTGAAGAATGTTGCTATAAATTATTATTATTTTGTTTATGTTATTATCTAATATATAAAGCTAAGTTCGTGTATGTTTGTTCTGTTCCTTATACGTTTCCACATTTCTTGATCAATCAGCACCAAATCTTACACAGTGATACAGAATGACTTGAAACAGTATGTTTTTCTTTTCAGTAATGGTACCGTTATGTATTTTTATTACACTTTTAATGTTTATTATATTAAAAAATACAAACACAATTTCCCCCGTCCAACGAACTCAAGTAAGTTATCTTTTAAAGTGTTGAGTCCAAAAAAATATTATTTTCAAAACCCGAAAGATTAATTAAGAGAGAAAGATGTCGTTTTGCAAATACAATGTAAACAACAACGACAAAACTTTCCACCTTATTCTGGTTCGTACAGAGAAATAGATAATTGTTTGTTTTGAATTTCGCGCAAAGCTACACGAGGGCTATCTGCACTAGACGTCCCTAATTTAGCAGTGTAACACTAGAGGGAAGGCAGCTAGTCATCACCACCCACCGCCAACTCTTGGGCTACTCTTTTACCAACGAATAGTGGGATTGACCGTCACATTGTAACGCCCCCACGGCTGAAAGGGCGAGCATGTTTGGTATGATGGGGATTCGAACCCGCGACCCTCAGATTGCGAGTCGGGTACCCTAACCACCTGGTCATGCCGGGCCCAAGGGAGAAACAGAGAATGCACGGTCATTAAACACAATCTGAATAGTCATATAAAATGATATTAAATAAATGTAAATATCTTTATGAATCTTGACCTTTTACACGGAAGATAATTACCAAGAATATGAAAAGACTAAAAAATGGGCGGATTACAAGTCCAAAATTGTTTCAACATTACGAAACCGAACGATATATTTTTAATCAAGATATTAAAGAAACCGTACTTAAAAATATACAAAATCTACTGTAAAACCAGCTTCAATGAAAAACCAGGCAGACTTAATTGTAACGTTTCCAATAACAGCTGCGGATGCAGAGATTTTCATAAAGTTTAATCAACATTCATAACAAACTTTATATTCTAATAGATCAGCCATAATCTTATTATGCTAAACATTTTTAAAGAGTTAGGATTCCTGGGGATTCTCTCTACTAATACGGTTGTACTTGTTTTTTTTTTATAATGTTTTTCATCATTATTATTGACATAAGGTATCAGTATTATTATTATTAAACTTCTTCATGTTTTTATTATTATAATTATTCCTAAAAATTAAAACAAATGAAAATAAAACCAAGACAAGTTTGTTTGTTTCAATGCAAAGCCAGTTTAAGCTACATTGGGCTATCTGCTCTATCCACTGCGGAGAATCGAACCCCGGAGTTTAGCGTTGTCCCACCGGAGGATACCACTTACACCATTAAAATACTTCTTATACATTTCAAGTTCATATCTTATTCCATCCTGACAGTACGATATCATTTTGTTACCATAGCTTTCTTGACATTTAACCCCCGTATTTCAAGCCCCCTCAACTTTTATTTCTTACTATCTGTGTTAGCCGTCCATAATTTTGAAGTTATAGACTAGAGGGAAGGTATCTAGTCAACACCATTCATTGGTAACTCTTGAGTTACTCCTCACCAACAAACAGCGGAATTGACTGACACATTATAACTCCCCCCAGAGCTGAAAAAGGGGGAGCATGTTCGGTGACTGTCAGTTCCTCATCAGGATACTATCTCACATGGTGCTGCCAGTTTCTGTACAGAGCTGTCAGTTTCTCATATAGGGCTGCCAGTTTCTCAGTCTTATGTAATAAACTAACAGCCTTATGTGAGTGAAACAGCACCATATGAGAAAATATCCTGTGAGAAACATACAGCCCTATGTGAGAAACTGACAACCATGTGTGAGAACCTGGCAGTACCATATGAGAAACTGACAGCCCTGTAAAGAAACTGGCAGCACCATGTGAGAAACTGGCAGCCCTATATGAGAGACTGAAAGCTCTATGTGAAAGACTGGCAATATCTTGTGATATATTGGCTGCTCTATTTGAGAATCTAGCATCCCTGTATGAAAAATGACAGCCTTATAAGAAAACAAATGACAGAACTAAGTGAAAAACTGACTACCCAATGTGAGAATCTGGCAACCGTATGTGAGAAGTTGATTTACACCTAAACTGAACAAAATGATTAAAGAGTGACAGGAATTTGTAATGTTGTAATTATGACAACATAAAGTACTGTTATAAAATATTGTCAATAACTTTATTTTTCTCTGTTCGGATACCTGGATAAGACAGATAATCATCCATAGCCAAAGCAAACGACCACCATTTGTCGATTCTGTCTTTTTGCAATCGTAGAGTAACCGTTCCACAACTCAATCACATATTCGCAGCCGCAACTTCACGCTGTGTCAATGTACAGACAGTTTGAAACGTACTTATCAAAGCCAACTTATCTACCAGATACATATTCTACTTACACCAAAACAGATCACCTGAAAAAAAATATCAAGAGCACTATAATAAGTGGAGCAGTATTCTCTTTACAGATGAGTTGCCAGATAAGAGTTGGAGAGAATCTGAATACGTTGTCTTGTTGTATTTGAGCAGCCCCTACTTGCCTTTTTAATATATAAAATAGAACTCCATGGATTATAATGAAATGACGTTTCATGACTATGATCCAAACTCAGTCCTGGTAAGTTTCGCATCAGACCGCGAAAAACTTGTAAAGTAGCATCGTATATATATATATATATATACATAATTGTAATATTGCTAAGAACACGAAGAAAATGAAAAAAAAAAAAACGCAGCTACAAAACAGACATGTATCACCTGGGCACGTACTATAAGGTGGGTAGTTATGCAATATGCCTTTGTTTTTGAGGTACTGGCAGATGTAAGACCCAAATTGCGTTAGGGGTACACCATCTATCCAGTTTAACCTCAGTTTCGCAGGCCTCACATTCTTAACAAAAAAGAAAGAGGACATTACTTGTTGAACCATATATTGTCAATCCATAACGTTAACAGATTCTGTTAAAGATAGATAAATTAATGTTTATATATTCATTGGTAAAATATTCTGTATCCTCCATAATTTTGCTGTAATAGGTCTTAATTTAATGCAAATCATATTTATATATTTAGACCAACTAAAAACATCATCTATAATTAGCCCTAAGTATGTCTTAGTGTTAACATTTTCAATATACATACATTTACACACAGAATACTGCTTATTATCTACAACGAAATATTTATATTTATTATTACATCTTTGATCATGAATAATTAATTGTAATGCCTATCCAATAATAGCATCATAAACCCAACACCTATTTCAGACCGAAAATCAGTACTTAATTGTTCAAAACTTGCATCATAAACCCAACATAGATGAGGAAAACAAGTGACAGATCGTACAGAGAAATGTGGTATTTACAATAACATTTTAAGATAAAAATATTAACAGTTTTGCCCATTCTTGACGTCATTCCGTTTCATTGAAGGATGATGTCGACCGGATGACATTGTACCTCTCAATTTCTGTGACATTATAATTGGGTGGAGGATGGGAGCTATCCTAACAATTTAGGTTGGGCTCAGTATAGTAATATCTTAACATCGGGGTATTTATGTCTAAATATCATTATGGGGCTGGAATGCTAACTTCAAGAACAGTTTTACTGCCTCCCCCATTGACGTATTCCAATTATTTCTTTCTCATTACTGATATGGGAAAAAGTGGTAAAGATGTGGGACGTTGTGGGCTAGAGCACCCATATCTGAGATGGTAAAGATGTGGGACGTTGTGGGCTAGAGCACCCATATCTGAGGTGGTAAAGATGTGGGACGTTGTGGGCTAGAGCACCCATATCTGATAAAGTGCAATTGCATCAAATAAATGATTTCTTATAATATTTTCTGTTAATGTAACGTTTGCATTAAGTTCGTTATTTTTATTTAAGATTATCATCTTAAACATTCTTTTTTGAATTATATTTATTTTTTAAGTAGATACATAATAACCTTTAATCCCTGTTATAATTTAAATCATATGTATAGTACTAGAACATTACAAAATAAGTATTATGAAATCCCTAATTACAATAATAACTATGGAACAAGAGTATGAAATATAAATACAATTGTAGAGTTAAAAAATTAAAATAATAGTTGTTAACTGATGTTCATAGACAAACTGATTAATATTCATTGAATGGTACTTTATTCATGTAGGATTAATATTATCATTAATTTAACTTTTTTATTATGTATGTAATGGCTTGTTGTGATAAAGGTGCAATAGCATTTCTGGATATTATGTTTTTATGTTGTGTTCAATAAGTTGTTAATTTCATATATGTGTTAACATAAAATAAGGATTAAGATAGACTTCTCACACCAATTTCGCCTTTTTCTGTTTGGTGTATTATTATTTATTAATATATATAGAAATTTTTGTTCACAGTTGTTAAGGAGTTTTCCACAAAAAAGCTGATTTAAGCATCGTGTAAACTTCTTTATTTTCATATGTTTATTTTTTATTGATATGTACATAATGTACACATTGTATGTGACAAAGATAAGTCTAAAATAATAATAAAATTATTAACCGTGACAAAAAATACTGCTATCAATCTGATACCTTACTTTACAGTAGGGGTGTAGGGACATACAGTAATACTACTTCCAATTTTATACTTTACTGTAAAAATATATAAGATAGATAATAGTTCTAATACTACTAATTATTATGTAGAAGTTCAGAAGACAGAAAACAAATACTACCAGTAGTTTAAGACATTACTTTATTGTAGGAGTTAAAAGTAAAGATAATAACACTGCTACGAATTTGACACAATTTTAGCTTTAGTAATTCAGGGAGCAAACAAATGTGTTGCTACGTGTTTAATATCCTATTTTTCAGGATTCGTAGGATAAATACTAATGCTGCTATTAACTTGCTACCTTACTTTATTGCGTAAAACAGATAACATTGCTGAAATCATTTTACACCCTACATTTCCGTAAGGGGGCAGAGAAAAAAATTAAACTATACTATAAGCAGTTATCTAGCCCCCCCCCCCCCATTGACTCGGGGGTAAGTCTAAGGGCTTTCCACACTAAAAATCGGGATTCGATACATGAGATAGCCCATTCTATAACTTTGCGCTTAAGAACAAGACAAACAAACAAACAATTTCTCTGCCCTACTTTAATCTAGGACTCTATTGTAGTGTTCATAAAAGAGACAAAAACGCTGCTACCAATTTGGCATGCTACTTTCCTGAAGGAATTTAGAGGACAGATAATAATAATATTGTTACCACTTTAGCATCGTACTTTCCTGGAGGAATTTAGAGGACAAATATTAATACTGCTATCAATTTAGCATGCTACTTTCCTGAAGGAATTTAGAGGACAGATAATAATAATATTGTTACCACTTTAGCATCGTACTTTCCTGATGGAACTTAGAGGACAAATATTAACACTACTATCAATTTAGCATGCTACTTTCCTGAAGGAATTTAGAGGACAGATAATAATAATATTGTTACCACTTTAGCATCGTACTTTCCTGATGGAACTTAGAGGACAAATATTAACACTACTATCAATTTAGCATGCTACTTTCCTGAAGGAATTTAGAGGGCAGATGATAATAATATTGTTACCACTTTAGCATCGTACTTTCCTGATGGAACTTAGAGGACA
>NW_013673657.1:25448-33057 GCF_000517525.1 Limulus polyphemus
AGAATTTAAGCTGCCTGTGTCTACCATATCAGACATAGTACGTCCTGTTATAATGAAGCAGAGAATGTCAATGTTGCTAAAGAACCTAAGCTGCCTAGATCTATAATTTCAGACCCAGTATGTACTTAACAAGACATACGAAAGCACAAAATGACAATTTTGCTAGAGAATTTAAGCTGCCTGTGTCTACCATATCAGACATAGTACGTCCTGTTATAATGAAGCAGAGAATGTAAATGTTGTTAAAGAACCTAAGCTGCCTAGATCTATAATTTCAGACCCAGTTCGTCCTTAAGAAGACACAAGAAAGCACAAAATGACAATGTTGCTAGAGAATTTAAGCTGCTTCTGTCTACCGTTTCAGAGTAAGTACGTCATGAAAAAGACATAATAAAGCACAGAATAAAAATATTACTAAAGAATCTAAGCTGATTGTGGCTACCTGTTTAAATGGTTTATGTCCTTAAGGAAACATAATAAAGCGCCAAATGATAATGTTGTTGAAGATTCTAAGATGATTGTATTTACCATTTCAAACCCATTATGTCCATAAGAAGATATAATAAAGCAATGAATGATAATGTTGCTAAAGAATCTAAGCTTCCTGTGTTTAGCATTTGGGACCCAATACGTCTTGCAAAAACATAATAAATCAGAGAATGACAATGTTGCTAAAGAATCTAAGCTTCCTGTGTTTAGCATTTGGAACCCAGTACGTCCTTAAGAAGACATAATAAAGACATTTTAGATCCTCTGTTTCTTTCATTATTTTAAACTCAGCCCAAACTGACTGCTGCTACCTAGATGTTTACAATGGATAGTGTGACAAAATAGAGGAAAGTATACCACTTGAAAGCTAATGGGAAGTGATAAAGTACGATAATAACGAACCAGTTTGTCCCTGTTTCCCGTTATTTCATTTTCTCTGAAATGCAAACTTCCCTTGCATCACAGATCTTGATCACCAGAAATACGTGTTGAACGTCAAGTGAAAATAGGGTAAGGGTAGAAATGGAGGTTTAGACTTTGCTCGGACAACTTGATCAAATTGACGGGCCACGACGTAGAGCTTTGCTTTTTTCCACTTCCGGTAATCATGTGTAACCGGAAGTTCCTCCATTAGCAGCTCTCGTTGCAGCGCGACGCGAGAAGCATTTAAGATAGTTGACTCTGAGTATACATGGTGCTAGGCCTGATCCTGTCCACGGTATAAGAAGTTTGTTTTCTCTCGTCACGTGCCCGTTGCTTGTGGTGATACGTTAATGAAAGTTTGATTTGGTTTCGAGGCTTCAAATATAGCAACACTAAAACAACAGCGTCCATTTAGCTGTCTCCAATCTCCTAACAGCTGGCTCATCGAACAAACAAATGATTTGAGTTTGGTTTGTAAGCCAAGATGGGTAATTCGGTTTCATTAATACTCTTGCTATGTTTGGCATTTAGTACCTTCGGATCAGGTTCCTGATCACCCGCCAATATCATTTATAACATTGAAATAATTCAGTGTGTCACGTAAAGTTTTTTTTTCTTCTATATTTAATATTTAGATGACTATTCAAACTTGCGCGAGAATATCGAAAAAGGCTTAACACGTGTGAAGCATAAACTTAAAAACTTTTGTTTTCTAGAAAAAGCGTCGAACATTCTTATTGAGAGGCTGGTTATCCATGTGTTATCATGTGTGTATTTTATATCACTCCTTAGCGCATTACAGAAAGTTTTGGTAGAATAAAACCTATCGCTATGATCATAAACATTAAAATATAGAAAATTTGTTAAGATATCGCTGATTACATCTCGTCTGAACATTGCTAAACATTACTGGCTACATAATGTCTAGACATGGCTGACTTTACCCTGTCTGGACATTGTTAGTTACATCTCATCTTTCGTCTACCATTTCAAACTCATTATGACCTTAAGAAGACACAATAAAGCACAGAATGGCAATGTTGCTGAAGGATCTAAGCTGCCCGTGTCTACCATTTCAGACCCAGCACGTCCTTAAGACATAATAAAGTATAGAATGACAATGTTTCTGAAGAATCTAAGCTGACTGTATCTAGTTCGATGATGAGGAACCCAACTATTATGACTGTATCTAGAATCACGAACTGATTGAAAATACAGTTTATGAATTTAGAGTTATCCCATCAATTCACCAACTAACTCCTTATCTCATGTTAATTCATGTTCTGTGTTTGCCCACGAACACTTCCCAGAATGTTAAAGCTAGCAAGACCAAACTTGACAGGAGGACTCAGGAAGGTTATGAGGGGTGTTCTTATCTAAATGATGTATCCCCCAACAAGAAAGTACCAAGGGGGGCTAAAACGCGCTTGGAAGGGCACCAAAGCATGATGGGGGTCTAGGAGTAGGTTTGCAGGATCGTTTAACCTGACATCAAGTTTGTGTTCCTTGCCCCCCTCGGGATCCCTAGGGGACCATTTGTGAAAGTGTGTTCATACCCCACTTGCAAACTAGCGGGTGTCCTAACGAGGTTCTTTCCTTAAGGGGGTATGTACCCCTTTTAGATAGTCATAGAAATTACTGGGAATAATAGGAGCTTGACAGGTACACTACGGCCTCTGTGAATCATAAGAGGACTTTGAACCCCACAGCGGAGAACGGGTATTTTACTTTTTATGTTATAGAAATCGATGTTTTTAGATTGGTAACTTGTATTAGTATTTCCTTATAAAGAGTAAGTTAATCAATAACATTTAAAGTAGTGTTACCCATAAGATTGGATTAACATTAAAATATCTCACTTTTACTAAATCTCAAACATCAGATGATAAAAGCGAAAGATCTGTGTTTTGCATGTTGTCTTTGTATTATTTAGTTTACAATGTCCTAATTTTGATAATCAGTCATTTAAATTTGGATATTTACTATATTCCAGACATCAGTATAGTATGTCCGATTAATTACATTACCCACTGTCCGCTATCCTGTGTCCGTGATATCCCATAATAATAACAGATATGTTTGTTTAGTATTCTTGAACAGCAGTTTGGTTAAATGTGGGTTGTGAATTTCGTTCAAAACAAAAACTTGGACTGTATTATCTGAAGGAAAACAGCACCAAAGTTGTTAGTTAAGCTTATGAGGTTTTGGTTTTAAACCTGCAATTCATCGGAGGATCTCCCAAATTCTGTAATAAGTCTTCTAAACAATTATAGAGCGGCTGTGAGGCCGCAATTAACCAGTCTTACTTAGCAATAAAGTTTTGATCAAATGTGAGTCGGCTTCTATCCTTTGAAAATCAAGTGAGTAAACTCAGGCCTTTATAAGACTAGAATGAGTCAAGTTCAGCCAAAATCAAGGTTAACTTCAATATTCTTAGAATGAAGTAAGTCATCTCTAGGCCTTATGAGAAATATGCGAGCCATTTTCAGGCTAATGGGCACTGAGTGAGGCATCTCTAGGTCAGTGAGAAATGAGTGAGTCATCTCCAGATCTTGAGAAATTTAGGTAAGTCATTTCCAGACTTTGCAAGAATTGGATGAGTCATCTCCAGGCCTTGTGAGAACTAGATGAGGTATCTTCAGGCCTTGTGAGAACTGAATGAGGCATCTTCATCGTAGCGAGAACTGGGTGAGTCACCTCTAAGCCTTCTGAGAACCGAGTCAAAGCCAATCCTTGTTAAAACTACGTTAATCAACTTTAGTCCTTGAGAGACAGAACTTAAAGAGATTATCGCCACAAATGTGGGGCAGTTTTGTGTTTTACTTTATTGTATGATCAAATATGTTTCATATTTCTTTCCACTTTGATTTGGAACATTTGTTAATGTTTTGCTGGCGGCTTTTTTGAATTGCACCAAAGCCCCGAAAAAGAATTAGTCTTACAAGGGTGAAACGAGGCCTTATTTACTATAATTTAAAAGGCTAAGGTACATTATAATACACCTTAATTAAATTAGGAAGTAAAGATTCTTTACGAAATCACCTAAATGGCAGATTTTTATCTAATGCTCTGAAATTACAGGATAAGGTATCATTTGTATTAATTTCTAATTACAGAGTTAGCATTTAATGGTTTTAAGTTAGAGGGTAAGAATTATAGATCTTGCGATACAGCAAGTAACTTCAAGTATGGTATTATAAATTACATATTTTCAAATTATTTGATAAACGTGTTAGCGTACACTAATGTGTAAAACGTTACGAAGATTTCAAGACAAAATGGTGTTTATCTACGTTGCTTTTGTTTACAAGTCTTAACCCTGTAAAGATACTTAAAAAGTAAAAACTGATGCTAACCTAGTGTCGTTAAAGAACAGAGATTAGTAATAATAAAATATGCATTTCTACATCAATAATAGTTCCACACAAAACAGGACGGATTTTATCTTGAAGCGAATATAGCGGAAATCAAACCGCTAAGCTTCACAATTGTACAAGAAATCTCTTAGCTAACAATGCCCACTGACAGACACATTGAAGAGACAGGGAAAGAGCACGAGCTAAGCGAGCGGGCGGTAGTTAAACAGGAGATTCTGCACGTGAAAAGACCCACAAGTGCTCTTACACTAGTTTCGTCAACACACCAGGGGGCGTGATTGACAGCTAGAAGTGCTCTTAAAGTCTCCAGGGCCTGTGTGTAACTTGTTCTTCACAGCTTTAAGGAAATTAAATGTAGACATACCTAATACACTATACAGTTGGGTCGAAGCGTCTTCAACCTAAGTGGTTTGTATGTAAAATATTGAAAACTTCCTAGCATTACACGGATTGATATTCCTAATAGCGATAAAATAAAGTGTTTTTATTGACCTACACTTATTACTAAAATAATCATGTTTAAAGAACAATTATGCGTGGACGTAAAATATGCTATTAGCCATTTAGATAATACATACAACGTCATAAAATATATGAGGAAAATATACTGGGCTTTAAAATAAGTTATTACATTATAAGTACAGAATGGTGAGCTGTGTCTTATAACTGTTGTTATAACAGTAGGATCACAGTAAAGCTTAGACTAAACATAATGGACCGCCGTCATCCCCTTCAGGGAACTCTCAAAGTCAATACTTAACCTGTGGTATCACCGCTAGCCTGAACTGTGGATACCTGAGTATAGTTGTTGAAGATGTTTCCAGTTTCTCACACAGGACAGTTAGAATAAAACAAAGCCTAGTATGGTGGTGAGAAAACATCTTGAAAAGTAACCATTTACGTGCAGGGAGAAAACATCTTGAAACATACGATTCATATGATTGAAACTGGAATATTGGTTACAATATACAACTAACTCGAATATCATTCTAAAATAAGGCTTGAAGCTAATTGGTACAGATATTATTTCCTCGGCTCGGTAGCAAACCCGGGACCTCTCCCACGCTAGATAAATGAGCTACAAACTGTTTAATAGCTTAAACCAGCGTTTCCTAACCTTTTCGATACCAGAGACCGGCTTGCTGCCATCCTAAACTGTCGCGAACAACTAAAATGCAAGTACAAAGAAAAACCATTGCGATTTACATATGCATATTCTGTTCGTTTCTGGGTGTTTTTTTTAATCCCACGAACCTGCAATATGGTTGTGACAGAACGTCATCGGTCTGCAGACCAGTGGTTGAAAGACATCGGCTTAAACTACCAAATGTATTATATATATATATATATATATTAAAAAATGCAATGCTAGCCTGAAACTGAAGAGGTCTCGAAATGATTCTGTTCAACCTTCCGGATGACCAAACTAAATAAAACTGTTTTTCTCACTTTAAGACATCGTAATATTTGCATTCATCGTAACATTAACACAAGATAATATTAATGTTATTGTCTAAGTAAATGATAGATCAGAAGAGAACGAAACATTTCAGCTCACTTCGTTGGAACATGTGAGTGACTAAAGTGTATATATACCTCACATTGTAGAATTTTAGGGTGGTTTAATTCTACTTTAAGGTTATATCTAAATATTAAGGGTAACTGCCTTCCCACTACTGGCTGCAGACAGTTTGTTTGTAGTTAAGCACAAAGCTACACAATGGGCTATCTGTGCTCTGCCCACCACGGGTATCGAAACCCGGTTTCTAGCGTTGTAAGTCCGCAGACACACCGCCAATGGGGGCGGCTGCAGACAGCACAAACGAGTAGGAGTTGAGATGTTGTGGGTTTAAGCACTCAACTCCCAACCCTTAACTGATTCTCCTTGGTTGCTGGCTAGTTTAACATCGACGTCTGGATCTTTTTTGATAAGATGGAATATCCCCTATGAGCGCCCACCAGTGGCACAGCGGTATGTCTGCGGACTTATAACGCTAGAATCCTGGTTTCGATACCCGTGGTGGGCAAAGCACAGATAGCCCATTGTGTAGCTTTGTGTTTAATTACAAACAAACAAACCCCTATGCGTTTGGATGCTATGGCCACAGACATTATCCGTTATAACGATGACTGGTAATGGAATAATAATTCTGATTTTTCAGTCTCATTATATTGTTGTTGTTTTTTTGTATATTTATATATCACACATATTAAAAGGACCATCAGGTTCAAAACATTGTATTTTTAATATGACAATGGCCCCTTAAAAACCGATATTTTTATAAACCGACAAATTCTCATGCATATTTAGATGTTAGAAGTAACCACCCTAGACATATCAAAAGAAATATCCCCTATACGTTAGCAAAGAAAATTGTACATATTGTTAACAAGAAAAAAGAGAATTATTAGACTGAATGAATTAAAAATGTTTTTGTTAAACAAAAGTTATTCAGAGGGACTAATTGACAACTGTATATTTCACGTAAAATTATACAGATCTTGTTTTGAATTTCGCGCAAAGCTACACGAGGGCTATCTGCGCTAGCCGTCACTAATTTAGCAGTGTAAGACTAGAGGGAAGACAGCTAGTCATCACCACCCACCGCTAACTCTTGTACTACTCTTTTACCAACGAATAGTGGAATTGATCGTCACATTATAACGCCCCCACGGCTGAAAGGGCGAGCTTGTTTGGTGGGACGGGGATTCGAACCCGCGACCCGCAGATTGCGAGACGAGTGCCCTAACGACCTGGCCATGCCGGGCCTATACAGATCTTAGGCTATACATAAGATAGGTATTTTACCACTTGTCACTACGTATACTCCAGAATTAAAAGTTAAAATCAAGTAGCGTAAAAGTTTGATCAATTCTCGTACATCTATAAGCGTAAGTAATGCCAAAGTTATTGTAGCTTATAAGACGGTCAAATAACTTGAACCGTTTAATATGCCATAAATTATAAACAAGAAGATATCACTCAATAAGATGTAATCTAGGTTATATTATTAATACCAGTTTTGTTAGAAACATAGATAAAGCCATTATGTCTAAAATCAAAAGATCTTTTTCTTGCAATTCTAAGAACTATATTGATATGTTAAAATGTACAGTATGTTGTAAATCTTACATCAGCCAAACTGAAAATTTAGGATATGATATGAATCAACATAAGTTTTTTGTTAAAATTCCAAGTCATAGTCCATTAACATGCTTTGAACATTTTTTACAATTGTACCATAAGTACCCATGGTATATTACAAGAACCTTTCTTTTTCTGGTTTTCATTTTGGTTTTATGATAATCAACAGAAAAGA
>NW_013673658.1:0-2339 GCF_000517525.1 Limulus polyphemus
AGCAGCCCACGGTCCATTTCTTTGGCCCAAAACAGATTGTTTAAAATGATAAATATATTCCAGCACATCACGTTCTCTATCGTATCGGCGAAGAGTAATCTAATATTTTATCTCAACCTCTGACGTAAAAAGTTTTTCTGCTTCGCCAAATTTTATTCCTCCACTGTTTTAGACTGCTAAAACTGTACATGTTTATAAACATACAAATGTAACAACAAGAGAGATTAATTTACATGAACATCAAGCTATCTAGTCAAACTGGAAAACAACAAAATAATAAACGGGTAACGAATACAGATATATATATATATATGTGTTACATGTTTCTCTTCTTTCTCACCAGAAGTAAAACTGAAAGGAGAATCTGTGACGTAGAGGCCTAATGCGTTCTTTGATTGGCCATAGCCTCTACTGTGGACTTCAGATTCACCTACTGAATGCTCATCAGCACAGCTTGGGTCAGCAAACCAAAGATATACAGTTAGGCCTTTTATAATGGTGAAGTGTATGTAATATTTATGGGTTTTTTTTTAATGTCTTTTTCAATAAACAATAAAGTAACCTAAAATAAATTAGCTGTGCTGATGAACCTTGAATAGGCGAAACTGAAGTCCACAGCAGAGGGTACCATTAGGTTATATTGTTTATATTCTTCATACATAAGTAAGGTTCTCTAGTAAGTTATGCTTTCCACTGTTGATAATGTTGGTAGGAATGTTTAATATTATTAACCGTAATTAATTTTTGTACTTTTATTATAAAGATGATTTCGCACTCTTGGCTTAATATGTGGATTTATGACTAATGTAAATATCTTAAACTGACCAAACTTCGTAAAACTTAATTGGTATTACGGCCGAAAATGTTGTCAACAACAAGACTATTCAACTGAAGAAATAGTGTACCAATATTTATGGGTTTTTTAGGTCATTTTCAGTCATTAATAAAGTAACATAAAAAATTTAGATGTGTCAGTAATGTTACGACTTGTGACTAAATCATTATTGCATATTGTATTGGACCAACTATTTAATAATTATATATGTGCGTGTGTGTGTGTGTGCGGGGGGGGGGGTATTACACATTTCTTTTCCTTCCCACCAAAGGTAAAACTGAAAGGATAATCTGTGACGTAGAGGCCTAATGCATTTTTTGATTGGCTACAGCGGAAGTCACGCGACGCTGCAAGCATGCGCGCTGGAGTTTCTAGAAGGATCATGACTTTTCCTGGCAACTCTAGTCTGTTCTAGGCGCCCTCTTTTTTTTTTAGTATATAAGCCCGGCAAATAAAGCGGAGATGTAATGGCAGATAGATAGATAGATATATAGACAGATAATTGAGTCAAGCGAGCGATAGTGACGGTAATATGTTTTGTTATCGAGATTGCACACGTATTGACAGTGGAAATTCTGTGTATTGCAAAGTTGTATCGAGAAAAAATAAACTAGTTTTAATTAAGAAAGGACTTGTATAGCTGAAGTTTCTCGGAAAGAATTTCTACGGGAAATTAACAAACAAGAAGATACGCAACACTAACAATGCAAAAAAATCTTAACAATAAAAACACACTGTTAATGTAAGCAAACCTAAAGCAATAATACAGTAAACTTAAAGTGCAGTTCCTGTAAACAATGATTTTCTGCATCACGTACTTTTGCAGATTTGGTCTGACTGTTCATTCCAGTAATATAACTTATACACAATAATTATTTTTATGCTATTTTTAAACATTCAGTCACTTTGAACCTTATGTTAAACGACTAACAATACACTTTACTAACTGCATCGTTCAGTTATAACTGAAACTTTTAAACAAATAATATATTAACGGTTGAACTTAAAACAACTTGTAATACTCACTTTCGTTTCAAATTCTTTTTGCTTTGTTTTTCTTGAAAACTGAGATACATTGACCCATGTCACTGACCAGCTAGAGGGTCGGGCAGTACTACTGTAAAGATAGCACACACAAAGGATAATTATCACAAAGTTATGTAATAATAAATGAATCGTATAATTAATCCTAAAAATACCAATGTCATTAAAATACAACCAATTTAAATGAAATAAATTAAAAAATAGTTAACTCTGGTTACTGTGGAAAGGACGTAAGAACAGTGAAAAATATGGTAATTCAAGTAATTTAATAACAACAAAATACCATAATATATATATATATTTATATATATATATATGAAAGTGTTATATAGCCTGCATTAACTAGTGTTGCGTCAGCGAGGTCACGTGACTAGTGTCACGCCACCTCTCGAACCTTCGGGAATTGTCGGTAGATTACTAGATATAGGGTAGTCTGGTATATATATATATATATATATAT
>NW_013673658.1:2822-13914 GCF_000517525.1 Limulus polyphemus
GGGACAACAATGTGTGTGTAGGTAATGAGTAATTGAACTGCAGTCAGAGAGAGAGACGAATTGTTGAAGTAGAGCTCGTGAGACGTGAACTATAGTTTGTTATAGCGCGACTGTTGAAAATAAGTGTATCGTAAAGTTGTATTCGGAAAGAATAAACCAGTTTTATTTAAGAAAGGACTTGTGTCGCTAAAATTTCGTCGGAACGAATTTACGGAAAATCAATTAACAAACGGAGGCGTAACAATACAATAAAATACACATATATATATATATATATATATATATGAAAGTGTTATATAGCCTGCATTAACTATATTAAGAGTTAAAGCTACCTGGAGGTGAAACTAATGGTGGACACTAAACTACATTGGAAAAGTTGGTGATATTCTGTAAAAACTTTTAAATCTATAATCTGTCGCAAGGGGAATGATTGGATCTTTCATAAAATTAAATTAATTTGTTGTTCAAAGACAGAAAAAACCTCACGAAAATTGAGTTTGGCGTTGTTAAACAAATTCTATTGTATCTAATGGGTTGTGAACTATAAACATTGTAATCAGAGGTCCCTTTAGTTTTCTTTGTACTGGAAGGATTACAAACTCCTCTGAACACTACTTTTCTTTACAGCATCTTTTCGTTTCTTGTTTTGAGCCACTGTACTCCTGCATTACGTTTCGATATTATTTAAATTGTAGGCCTATGTCTGACATATACGATACGTCCGTTATAGTAAGGTTGTAGGCCTAGGTCTGATATACACGCTACGTTCATTATAGTAAGGTTGTAGGCCTAGGTCTGACATACACGCTACGTCCGTTATAGTAAGGTTGTAGGCCTAGGTCTGACATACACGCTACGTTCATTATAGTAAGGTTGTAGGCCTAGGTCTGACATACACGCTACGTCCGTTATAGTAAGGTTGTAGGCCTAGGTCTGACATACACGCTACGTTCATTATAGTAAGGTTGTAGGCCTAGGTCTTACATACACACTACATCCGTTATAGTAAGGTTGTAGGCCTAGGTCTGGCATACACGCTACATCCGTTATGGTAAGGTTGTAGGCCTAGGTCTGACATACACGCTACATTCGTTATGGTAAGGTTGTAGGCCTAGGTCTGGCATACACGCTACATCAATTACAGTAAGATTGTAGGCCTATGTCTTCCACACTAAATTGCTATCAGTTGACTATCTTATGAGTGTCCTGTTCTTTTCGATGCGCAGTTCCTGTCAGTTTGCTGCGCAGCTGTGCATGCACGACAATTTTAACTTCATAATTAAAAGTATCTGTTTTGTTTTAAATTTTTAAGTCGAACGTTTAATTAACGATGCTGATATCTGAATTCAGACAATGAACTTTGTTTTTAATGAAAGAACTTTTCATGACAGACTCAGTTCTGCTGGCTACATTTGTTTGACTGGGTCTAAAAAACCTTGTTAATTACATATAAGAACATAATCTATATATCTACAAGAGAGACTAATGTACGCAACTTTGTTATGTAACAAAATTCAAGTTCCAATAGATATAAACCTGCAACTTGTGGGCTGAAGTTACTTCCCCCTGGAATTCTTAATATCAGTTGGCAGAACTGTACAAATGTGTTGTCAAGTAACAAAGCATTCCACTCTCAATAATTAGTTTAATGTGAAACAAGGTTTTTTTCTTCTTATAAGTCACATTTATAAATCATGAAACATCTGTGTTTATTAATCAGAAGTGTCAAAAGAACTTAAACTTGTTGCTTGGAGATTCTCTTTAATTACATCAACAAGAAGACAATTATAAAGAGTACTAAAACCAAAGATTTCTGTAACTGTAGCCTCAAGGTCTTTACTTTTTTTTTTCTCTTTACATTTAATGGAATTACCAATGTTGCTGAACTGATTAATGCCAGTTCTGTTTGACAATTTTACAGTAATTATCTAAATGTTTCTTAACATATTTCAAACCATTAAATATTAGACTTGACAAATCCATAGTCGTGGCTTTTTTAGCACTAGTAGTAAACTTTTATTTGTATGTTGTTTTCTGTAGCTTTGGAGCTGAGAATAATTTAATAAGTTAATTGAAGTGATGAACTTTCTGTAATTATCTCGACCTGAAAAATGAATTACTGTTTAAAAAAAAAAATACTTTCTTTTACAGATTTTCACCGCCCTCCGCCTGAAGGTACGTTCTAGAGATTTTACTTATCTCACTAATTAAGACAAAGAACGTAATAAAACATTACAAATCAAAGAGCTGTGTACTTTAGAAGTAACTCGTTTAGTTTCTTTTTTATTTATCTAGACAAAACTGTTTCAGAAACTGAATTGGTTATTCATACTTTCAGCTACATTCAGCCTGTTAACAGTTGTTGTTAAGTGACCAAAAGCTCGTCACATTAAAATCTTTACGGAAGGAGACTTATGCTAATTTGTGTATAAAAGCGGGTGTGGCTCGTGGTTAGCGTAACCGAACTGTGAATCCGGTAATTCATGGTTTGAGTCCCTTTATCGGCCCACATTTTGTGACTGTTGGTGCGTTATAAAAGTGACAGTCAAGTTTCACTATTCGGTGAGACAAGAATAGCCCAAGAGTTGGCCATTGGCAATGTTGACTAGATCCCTTCCCTTCAGTCTATAATTTCAAAATTAGGGTTAGCTCTTGTGCTGTTGTTGTTTACTCTAGCGCAGAGCTTCACAATAGGCTATTCTTCACTCTGCCCACCGCAGGGAATTGAACCCCACATTTTAACGTTGAAAGTCCGTAAAATCACCATGGAACTAACCCTTGTGTAACTTTGCGCAAAAATTCTGAAACAGTTCTAATTTATAAAATGCTTAATTCTAAGAAGCTGTAAAAAAATTTTAAGCCTAGATATAAAATAAATACACTTTTATATAATAAAAATGGAAAGAGTTTTTTTTTTCATGTGTTACTGATTGATAAGCATAAATATGCTACATTAAATTATTTTACTCGGATATTAAGTTACATCTGCTAGGGGCAGCACTGTCGTTCATGGATAAAAGAGCAATCACACGAAAGAAGTGTGTTAATGTTAGTCGGATTTGTGTTCGCTTTACATACAGAGTTCTGGTTTTAAAATAAAGATAATAGGCTTAGTTATTTTTACCGCATAATTTGTTAACCCTATTCGTTTATTTTTCTCTAGAATGTATTTTCCACAAGGGCGGATCGGATGGCTTCATTAGTAATAACGACATTTCTGAGAGTATGTTCAACTACTCGTTAAGCTGGAATGTTTCTTTGGATTGTACTTGGGCTATCGAAGTTTACCCTAGTTGGAAGGTAAGTAATGATAACAATACAGGCAGACTGTTGTAGATTCTTAACATCTGGATTATAACTTAAGTAAAACAAAGATTAAACAAAAATATATTATTTTATATAGAATGTAGATGGCGCTGTGGTGTTTTCGACTGTTTAAAAGAAGAAGAAGGAATTCTCAATAGCCATAGGTGTAACTAGATCTCAAATTGGTCAAGAGATAGAGTTACGAGCTAAAAGTTTGTACTTGAAAAAAGAAAAACTCGGAGGCGTTTTATGAGCCGTTATGCCGCGGCTAAAAAAAAGAGTTTAGTTCGTTTTCTGAGCTACGTAGGCTTGACGTAAAGAATCAGGTTTACATTATAACGACCTTAGACTTTATATTGATTCATTAACTTTTTGGGTGTATGTGTGTGTGGGGTGGGGGGGGGGGATATATATTACACTTTTATACGCGGAGCAGGTTAATATCTGTTAATGATGGGAAATCTGTAATACACTACATGTTAAGATTTCGCAAAAACTTTAGCCACACCAGGTGACGTTTACACTCCCTGTCAAAGTACAACAAAAACATATAATACAGAATCAGTTATCTTCCGTTCAAGATCCACATATTGCATCAAATTAAGCAATTTTATGTTTTTGTCTGTTACAGTGGGCCTGGCGGTTAGGGTGCTCGACTCCCAATCTGAGGATCGTGGGTTCGAATCCCCGTCGCCGAACATACTCGTCCTATCTGGTTGCCGACTGGGCCAGCTATCTGGTTGCCGACCCCCAGACTACAGTAGTTGGTATTAAGGTCATAACAGTAGATAAAATAAAAATTCAGTGTAAAAGGGGGGGGAAAAAAACAGACCAAGTTGAACTGGGATGAATACATGGCAGTAAATAGCAGCCTAACTTCCAATATTGATGATATTTTCGTGTCTTATTAAGGACACGTAAGCAATTTGGTGTATAAATAGCTCAGAAAATGTGTTTAAAAACAATGGGGCTCCGAACACCATCGGTAATTCAAAGGGTTTCAAAGAGGTAAAGTTCTCTATACTTTCCATAGCGCGAAAACCTTTTTATCATTTCGTCCACTTCAAAATTTGTTTACATAATATAACCTCGATCTTCGGATACCCGACAAGTACTGGCTTTTTGTTTTTCTGATGCAATACCCGATACTGGAACTTTATAACAAATATAATAAGTTTTAATACTTGGTATTCTACTGTCTCGCAGTTTTATAAACTGGGAGTGGCCTAGTGGTCGGTGTGTGTCGGGTTGCGGATCGTAAGTCCGGGTTCGAGACGTGATGCTGCGATATAAATGTGCCAGTTAACGTTGTTACTGTTTGCTTGTTTGTTTTTTGAATTTCGTGCAAAGCTACACGAGAGCTATCTGCGCTAGCCGTCCCTAATTTAGCAGTGTAAGACTAGAGGGAAAGCAGCTAGTCATCACCGTCCACCGCCAAATATTGGGCTGCTATTTTACCAACGAATAGTGGGATTGACCGTCACATTATAACGCCCCCACGGCAGAAAGGACGAGCATGTTTGGTGAGACGGGGATTCGAACCCGCGACCCTCAGATTGCGAGTCGAGCGCCCTAACCACCTGACCATGCCGGGCCCGCCGTTATTGAGTGTAAAGAATCAGACAAAGCTCTTGCACCGACTGGTGCTATTAAATGACTGCTTTCCCTCTGGTCAGTCTCTGACCTGGTCATTTAGGCTTCGTGCGCATAAGGTGCTGTTCAGATTTACAATTCGAAGTCTCACGTTTTATCGATCAGTTATTAATTTGCACTTTTGTCCACGCTGACTTCAATAAAATCATGCCCATGCGGAAGAGGAGGGGGTGGGGCATTTTTCTCTGTTACAACTTTCTTTGGCCCGGCATATCCAGGTGGTTAGGGCGCTCGATTCGCAATCTGAGGGTCGCGGGTTCGAATCCTCGTCTCACCAAACATGCTCGCCCTTTCAGCCGTTTGGGGCGTTATAACGTGACGGTCAATCCCACTATTCGTTGGTAAAATAGCAGCCCAAGATTTGGCGGTGGATGGTGATGACTATATGCCTTCCCTCTAGTCTTACACTGCTAAATTAGGGATTGCTAGCGCAGATAGCTCTCGTGTAGCTTTGCGCGAAATTCAAACCAAACCACTTTGATTTTTCTTTCTTTATTCCAGATGTACTTGACCTTCCAGAAATACCAGCTTGCCCATCCCAATAACTGTGACCTTAACTACATCGACATATATGGCGAAAGTTTGAGTATGGATACTAGGCTTGATAGATTCTGTGGAACAGCGACAGAACCCCAGCGGTCAGAAAAGAACGTTCTTCACGTTCGATATTTTGCACAATCGCAGGCCTTGGACGGCATTTTCAGAATCCTGTACACTGGCTTCAGAGAATCAGGCATGTTTTGGTTAATTTTTTTTTATAAGGTTTTTTTAAATTAAATAACTTGTATTTAAAGTGTTTTATCATAAACCTATCTTCGAAGCAACGGAGAAATCCATATGTGTAATATTCACAAGGTATTAATTTATAATTATTATAAATATACTTTTCTTTTTGTCCACGAGAGGGCACCTCACAATATTACAAGAAAGAAAACTTTCTAGTGTCTTTCAGAGGGTGTGAAAATTACATTTTTGCCTCATATTTTATATATTTCGTTGTTGTGTTTTTTTTGGGGGGGAGGGGATAGTTCACATTCCTCTGTCCACCAGAGAACACGTTTTACTGTACACACACCTCATCAAATACAACTTTGGCAGCTATATATTTATCTATAAACACCAGCCGGAAAATACTTATGGTGTACATCATTATACGCACTTTATATCCTGTTCACCAGAGGGCGCGTCTACAATTATACATACGTATATAGCAAACTGGACAATAATTTTTACGTGTTTGTGAGTTTTATATACAAAACAATTATTTTTGTTTGTTGTTGTTACGTACATCTCTAAAATTCCGTTTGTTCATTGTTTGTAATTAAGCACAAAGCTACAGAATGGTTTATGTATGCTCTGCCCACCACGGGTTTCAAGCGTTGTAAGTCCGCAAAAATATTGTTGTACCACTGGGGGGGGCTCCTTGTTGTTTTTGTTGAACCTACTTTAGGCCTAACACAGTTGACGCTTCCCAATAGAAACACACACACGTATGGTAAACAGATCAAAACTTAATTTTGCCTTCGTGCGTTTGTTTATATAATTGTAAAGATTTGACCCGAAGTAAATAATATTAAAGACCGGGCGTGGCCTAGAAATTAGCCTGCCGAACCATAGATCGAGATGTGACGTTGCTAAGCACTCTCCGTGCTTTCTTGTCAGTCGTGGGTGCCTCTTTAGGCGGCAGTCAATCCTTTTATTCGGTTCATATGGCGGCGAATATTCCATTCTCTGCTACTAACATTTTGTATTTATATTATTTTTTAAAGCACAAATTCTTTATACATTTCACTCCTGGTATTGGCGTCTGCCTTTCCAGTCTTCAGCGTTTACACACGTTTTTCAATTTCTTGATAATTCGCATATATTAAATCTAAAGTTGTGGACAGCAGTTTAAAGTAATTTACTCGGAATTTTACAAGCCACTGAAATCACTTCCAGGAATTTGTGACACGTAACTCCGACCTGGTTCGATCTTCTTAAATTATGTGCAGTAATATCAAAAGAATGTCAACAACAATACTGGTAAACAACAGAGGCCCGACTAGCGGGAACATGTTCAAAGAATGTCAATAACAATACTGGTAAACAACAGAGGCCCGACTAGCTGGAACATGTTTAAAGAATGTCAACAACAATGCTGGAAAACAACAGAGGCCCGACTAACGGGAGCATGTTCAAAGAATGTCAATAACAATACTGGTAAACAACAGAGGCCCGACTAGCTGGAACATGTTTAAAGAATGTCAACAACAATGCTGGAAAACAACAGAGGCCCGACTAGCGGGAGCATGTTCAAAGAATGTCAATAACAATAGCGGTAAACAACAGAGGTACGACTAGCGGAAGCATGTTCAAAGAATGTCAACAACAATGCTGGAAAACAACAGAGGCCCGACTAGCGGGAGCATGTTCAAAGAACTTATCAATTCATAGTTAAGGCTCCAACAATGATCGTTAAAACCCATTTGATTATCAATTCATAGTTAAGGCTCCAACAATGATCGTTAAAACCCAGTTGATTAACAATTCAAAGTTCCCAAGGCTCCAACAATGATCGTTAAAACCCAGTTGATTAACAATTCAAAGTTCCCAAGGCTCCAACAATGATCGTTAAAACCCATTTGATTATCAATTCATAGTTAAGGCTCCAACAATGATCGTTAAAACCCAGTTGATTAACAATTCAAAGTTCCCAAGGCTCCAACAATGATCATTAAAACCCAATTGATTAACAATTCATAGTTCCTAAGGCTCCAACAGTGATCATTAAAACCCATTTGATTATCAATTCATAGTTAAGGCTCCAACAATGATCGTTAAAACCCAGTTGATTAACAATTCATAGTTCCTAAGGCGCCAATAATGATCGTTAAAACTCAGTTGATTAACAATTCATAGTTCTTGAGCTCCAACAATTATCGTTAAATCCCAGTTGATAAACAATGTTCACAAGTCCAGAACTAATATTGATAGTTAAATCCCAGTTGATCAACAATGCTCACAAGTCCAGAACTAATACTGATCGTTAAATCCCAGTAGATTAACAATGTTCACAAGTCTAGAACTAATACTGATCGTTAAATCCCAGTAGATAAACAATGTTCACAAGTCTAGAACTAATATTGATCGTTAAATCCCAGTTGATCAACAATGCTCACAAGTCCAGAACTAATACTGATCGTTAAATCCCAGTAGATTAACAATGTTCACAAGTCTAGAACTAATACTGATCGTTAAATCCCAGTAGATAAACAATGTTCACAAGTCTAGAACTAATATTGATCGTTAAATCCCAGTAGATAAACAATGTTCACAAGTCTAGAACTAATATTGATCGTTAAATCCCAGTTGATCAACAATGCTCACAAGTCCAGAACTAATACTGATCGTTAAATCCCAGTAGATTAACAATGTTCACAAGTCCAGAACTAATATTGATCTTTAAATCCCAGTTGATCAACAATCTTTATATGCTTAGGAAAGTGATCAAAAAAGACTACAAAAACAACAGATAAAACACACGTAAAATGTACAACAACGTTTAAGACGTTAATTTCTTCTTCAATGTTACGTTTTCGGTATTATTCACAATAAAGACGGCTATCTCCTAGACACATAAGAAATACGCCAGATTTTTTGTGATGTAATTTTACACTCTCGATCAGAAGTCCTGTTACTTCTGAACAACTATTTTGTCTTGACAGACGGTGATAATGCTAGGTTTCTATCATATTTTCCAGACTTATCGTACGAAGCACCCTTCCTCCAGATTGTGTTCGTTTACCGTACGCGCCTTCCCAACACGTAATATATGTAATTTATATTATCACAGATTTTTTTTTTTATTAGGATAAGATTCCCGAACTTTCATCTTTAAACATACAAAAGTAAAACCAAACGTATAGTTAGAAAATAAAAGTTCAATGAAGGTGTTCGAAATATCGTATCTAGAAGAATGAGTAAAACCCATCAAAATAAATGTTATTGTTTCTAGAATGTTCGCGAAAAGCTACACAAACTTTTAACTGCGCACAGCCGTCCCTAATTTAAAAACTGATAGACTAGAGGGAAGACGGCTAGTCAACAGCAGCATCCACCGCTACCTCTAAAGATATTATTTTTTTAACTAAATAGTTGGATTTGACTGTCACTCTTATAGTGCACCCATGGCCCCAAATTGCGGATCGAAAGTCCGACACGCTAACCACTGGGCCCACGGACAGCTTCCCTAAACTAATAGGAAAGTAACCAGTCAACAGCATCTACTGTCAACTCTCAGGATTATTTTTCGTGAAAGAATAGTGGGAAGTGATTGTCATTCGTATAACGCACCAATAATCCCAGAGAGTGGAGCGGCAGTGTACCGCAAACCACGAACTCTCGGCTTCATATTCCGAGCACGTAAGTAACCAGGCCGCACCTAGAACTCTTTTTTTAAAGTTAGTATTTAAACTACGACTTCACGCGCATTGTTAATGCGGGCATAAGAAACTCCATGAAGGTTTTGTGATCTTGTGTTTATCAGTTTTATGTTGTTGTTATTTTTCTGCAGCAATATTAACGCGCCACGATAATACACCCATTTTCAGTCACCTAACTCTGTGATTAAAAATATTCACATTACTTAACGTCAATGTCTCCAGGGTCTTACGCGCGTGAAAGTAGTTTAATTTCCGGTTTGAAAATCGCGTGGTTTTGTACGCGCAAGAATATACTATCTATGCACCAATCAAACGTGGTGTCTATATCAAAATTCCTCGTTTTAAAGTTTATTAAGAACTGTGCTTGACAGCTGTCAAACTGGTATTTAACCTTCAAAATAAATTACAACCCCAAACATTATATAAACAAATTTATATCTCAAAACAGCCGAGATGAATTTCCTGTACTGTAATCATAGTTGTGGAAAAATGCTCCAAATATGGTGTCTCAGCAACGACGTTATTATCTTTGCCGTTTCTTCTTTCTCGACATTAAGTTTAAGAGAGGAATCAAGATAAGTGAAAATGATAGGGCTTTGGTAAGAAAATGAGCGTTGTTATGGTTTTTCAAAAACTAACTGTGATAAGGGCATAGCAGGAAAATGTTTGTTTTTAAGGATTAACATGTACTGAACTGTAGTACGAGTTCGCACCCAAGAAGCAATGACCAAAATATCCGTTAATAACATGACTAATTTCAAGCATCTATTTAATGAGATTAAACTGTTTAAAGATAATTTTCTCAACTTCAATGGAACATATGACAGACACGACGCCACAAAATTTCAAATTCTCTGCAATATGTTTATTATTTCAATAATCTTAATTAAATGGTTATTTCAGTGTGACACGAGACCAGGTGGAAAGGTAGGACTCGTATTTCATGACTTACTTTACTCATAGACCAAAACCTAAGCACGCATCTCTAGGCCTAATGCTTATAGACCAAAACCTAAGCACGCATCTCTAGGCCTAATGCTCATAGACCAAACCATAAGTACGCATTTCTAGGCCTAATGCTCATAAACCAAAACCTAAGCACGCATCTCTAGGCCTAATGCTCACAATTAGAACTTACTAAATAAAATATTTAAAAAGACGATAATAAAAGAGTTAGCCCTAATGTCTAATACTTAAACCTTATTCATCTTAATCTGTTATAAAATTCAAACCAGGGGATTTTAAAAAAGTGCTAGGCCTAAAGAGTTTCCTTACTTCTCTAACTTAAACGTTTTCTACCACATTTTTCGGTGCTTGACTAAAAAAGAATAACAAGACCAAAACCTAAGCACGCATCTCTAGGCCTAATGCTCATAGACCAAAACCTAAGCACGCATCTAAAAAGAATAAAAAAATTTCTGTGTATATACCACCAAGTAAAATATGTGTAATTAATATGAATAAATATCAAATTTACTGTATTATATTTTGTTGGAATTTTATAAACGGCTTCAGTAAAAAAATTAAAGTAAGTCTTACAGTTTACTAACAGCAAAAAATAATACAGTTTCTGTTTCTGAGGGGGGCAGGTCCCCCTAAATCTACTCTAGCCTAACTAGCAATCGTGTACCGTTTTCCGTCCCATATATAATTATGAAAACGGTGAGGAAAAAGTATATAGGCATGTCATCCCTTTATCGTATGTAAAT
>NW_013673658.1:14081-15861 GCF_000517525.1 Limulus polyphemus
TAAGTACCCTACGACCAACAGTTAACGTAGTCTGATAGCATACACTATGTTGGTTGTGTGTTTTATTGTATTAGTAGTACCTGTACGTATAAACGTAGTGTGTGTGTGTGTGTGTGTGTGTGTGTGTGTGTGTGTATATATATTGGAAAATAAATTGATTTAAAATTATTTTTCATTTCCCCTTCAGAAGAGTGTGACCAAGTCAAAGAATTCGACTGTGGGGATGGAACGTGCGTGGATAAATCCCTCAAGTGTAATGGACACTTCAACTGTAAATACCGGTACGACGAGGAGGATACCATATGTTCCGTTGGTCAGTATATTAGAGTTTTGTTATTGTATTTAATACAGGTGAATAATAGGAACTGTCTTACAATCAAAATGGTTGTGCAACCTCGTTCGTTCCGGCCCGGCATGGCCAGTTGGTTAGGGCGCTCGACTCGCAATCTGCGGGTCGGGGGTACGAATCCCCATCACACCAAACATGCTCGCCCTTTCAGCCGTGGGGGCGTTATAAAGTGATGGTCAATCCCACTATTCTTTGGTAAAAGAGTAGCCCAACAGTTAGCGGTGGGTGGTGATGACTAGCTGCCTTCCCTCTAGTCTTACACTGCTAAATTAGGGACGGCTAGCGCAGATAGCCCTCGTGTAGCTTTGCGCCAAATTAAAAAAACAAAAACAATCGTTCGTTTAAACCAACAAGAACATTTATATACCCCCAATAATTAAATTGGGATCCGAATACCATTGTCCCCCGCCCCCAACATTTTGTTAACAACAATTTTTTATTTGGTTTTGTCTAAATTGCGCCAGCCACAAGTGAAATAAGACTACAGTTCTGTGACCAATTCTAAACATTATGCTACTAGTAACTTTTTACGTTTCTGTTTAATGTGTACTGGTTGTTACGTGAAACATTCGCATTGTTTGTATGACTTAAGATTCTGTAGTACACAATAAACAATATAATTCTTTCTTAAGTTTTTGTGTTCACAGTAAGTACTTGTTCTTGTATGACATAACTGAATAATATTTTAAAGCGTTTTTATAGATTATCAGCCAATTTTTATTCATTTACGACTACCAACCACCCCTTAATATTTTGTACGTTCCAACGTGCCTGATTTGAGAAACTCGGGTTTCCTTTCATTTAAAAACATTATAACAAACCCTGAAATATTTAGCTTACAGTAGAATGTGAACATGGAATCTAGTTCTAACTATTGCTCTTTAATAAAATATAGAAACTTAAAATTAAGTTTCACTCGGAGAAAAAAAAAAAGGGAGGAAAACAAAACCCTTAACCTCATATCACCTTCGTGTATTTCGACAGTTATTATTAGGCATAACATGCTTCATAGTTTGACAACTTTAGGGAGCCATGTAAATAGTTTTCACTCGTATAACCACGTTTTTTTTTTAAAGAAGTGATTTTACAATTCCCCAAATTTTGTTTGATTTACAATAAATAGTGTATCCTTCCGGAAAGGGGCGTGTGACAGCATTTGTCTTTTTATCAGGATATAATTTTCTAAATATTTAACTTTAAAGAAAAAACATTGTTACATCAATTCTACAGTAGAGTCGGTGAGAAAAAAACAACAATAAAGTACGTTTTAATTTGTTATCGGCAAATATAAGATACTTGTTCTTTCATTATTATTGCGTATATTGTTGTTAACAAAAGTGTCGACATAAATATGATTATGGACCTTCTTACACCGTTGTCTCACTCATAAAAAAAAAAGTTCCTGGCGTGCATACAAAAGAAATTTTGCGG
>NW_013673658.1:16910-29365 GCF_000517525.1 Limulus polyphemus
ACACTTCTGCTATTTTCGGTAAACCGGTTCTCGAAATTCTGTAGCAGAACGAAAATTATTTTCGCGAAATTGTAAGCTGCCCCCCCCCCCCCATTAATAATATCGAAATAATATTTTCTGGTTTTACGTTATTTTAATTATTTTTAGCTTCCGTACGGTAATCGTGTTTCAACAATTATGTCTCGTAACGAGGCAACCTCTCGCTGGAAGCTCTTTTTTAACGTTCGTCAAGCTTCCATATCTATACGTAGGAAGCTTTTGCACGGCACCTTTAATGTAGAAGTTTTGTGACTTTTTTTGAAAGCGATTAAACCACTAGGAGGCCGAGTAATCATACAACAGAATTACGAAATCGGCTTTTAAGGAAGACAAAGGCAAGGTGTTTTGAAAATAAGTTCACGCACAGTCTTGTTTTTGGTTGTTCATTATCAGGCTACTGAATTAACCATGTTTGTCATGGTTACGTGAGTCGTGTTGTCTTGGTTATCTGTCTTTTGGCGGTTAAATTCGCGTAGTTCTTTTTTTCCAGACTATTGATTTAACCACGTTGTCATGGTTACGTGCTCTTTTTTTTTGGTCGTTTATCTCGCACACAACACACACACACACACACACAAGTGTTTTTACATTCTGCACGTGTATATTTTGAAATTCTTAACGTTGTTCTCGCTTGAAAAGCTTTAATAACATAAGTCACGAGCCTCATTCACGATCGAATATTTCCAGTATGGTTTCCCGAACTTGTGGCGTATTACTAAAAACGACAAAAATGAATAAGAATTTACAAATATAACAGCGTAGCGCTTACAGGAAACAAACGTCCTCCCTTGAGCTCGTTCATGATTTTTGGAAAGTAATTGTTTTGTTTGTTTTTTCTTGAAAACAAAAGCATAGAACCAACCAATACCGGATTAACGCATAGGGCCCCGGCCATACAGGGGCCCCGCCAGTCACCGAAATGAAAAAGTAAATATGGTTACTAAAACTAACAGAATAGTGGCAAGAGTAAGTCATTATTGTTATTATTATTGCCTAGGCCCATGGTTACTAAAACTAACAGAATAGTGGCAAGAGTAAGTCATTATTATTATTATCATTATTGTCTAGGCCCATGGTTACTAAAACTAACAGAATAGTGGCAAGAGTAACGTCATTATTATTATTATCATTATTGTCTAGGCCCATGGTTACTAAAACTAACAGAATAGTGGCAAGAGTAAGTCATTATTATTATTACTGCCTAGGCCCATGGTTACTAAAACTAACAGAATAGTGGCAAGAGTAAGTCATTATTATTATTATCATTATTGTCTAGGCCCATGGTTACTAAAACTAACAGAATAGTGGCAAGAGTAAGTCATTATTATTGTTATTATTGCCTAGGCCCATGGTTACTAAAACTAACAGAATAGTGGCAAGAGTAAGTCATTATTATTATTATTATTACTGCCTAGGCCCATGGTTACTAAAACTAACAGAATAGTGGCAAGAGTAAGTCATTATTATTATCATTATTGCCTAGGCCCATGGCACCACTAAACCTTAATCCGGCCCTGTGGATAGCATCCCTACAGAGAATCTCTGGTAACAACGTTTCTAACGTCATAGTCCAAGTGTGAACATATGTTATTTAAACTTTGCTTGTTATCTGTGCTCTATCCACCGCAGGGAACGAACCCCGGATCTTAGTTCTTTAACGACTAAACTAAAACGCTTCCAAATAATTATGGCGAATTAGAAAGTACTTACTACAAACATTAACAATATAAGAAGTAAATCATGGAAATTCTTATTCGATTTTTTTTTTCTTCCAGGATCCACTGCAAGTGTGGTGTTGTCCTCAGAACACATGATTATTATTCTCGTAGTGTTCTTCGCTTTGGTGCTCGGCATGTGCCTATCAATTTCCGTCTCCTGTTACAATAAGATAAAGGAGAGGAAGGAGCAGGAACGAGAGTATAGGCTACGTCGCTCCAAGGAAGCATCGGTAGAGACAGATCTGGACCAGAAGGTCGGTAGTTTCGAGAAAAACCTAGGGACACTGATGACCGTTCAGAACACCAACGTAACAGTGGAATCTCGAAATACCGGAAGTAAAGAAGCTCAAGAGGAGGAAGAAGATGGGTGTTACGTCCCGGAAATGGATCTGTCTGCATTTGACAAATATCCTAACGGTGGCTCTTCGGTGACCAGAGCAGCTGACCACTGCCCAAGATCTCCGCCCACTAGACAAGCTGCAGTTACCATTCTACCCGATGGCAGCCAACATCATCCTTTCTGTAGTCACCACAGGGGTAGTCCTCCTCTTCCTCCCCCTCCCCCGCCTCCTCTGCCTCCTCACCTCCGCAAACACAGAGAAGAAGTCGATCCCTTGGGTTGTTTTGTCCTTGTTGACAATCAGTGCCCCAAACACAATAGATTAACAACTCTTCGAGCTCAGCCTGAGCTCACAGAAACTGTGGTTGAGCTCTATCCAGACAGTCCTGGAGGTTGTCGTCAGAGATATGATCACCCAACATGATGCTGTACTCAGCGTAGATAAGTCGACCAGTCGAACCTCAAGTGGATGAGGTTTGACACAAGTGCGTGTCCATTCTGAAGGCTGAAAGTCGTCAGTGGATCTGGAATTACTGTTCGGGCTCGTGCCAAATTACTGCTCTCTTATAATGTTACTTTCATTCTTCAACAAACACCCAATATGTGTGTGCAGAAGAAGACGGTACACATGTTCTTCTCGCATACAGACTTGCAGAAACTTAAAATTACTGCGTCTTCTTCTGCAGACAAATCACGCTAGTGAGTTCCTCCTCCCCCCCCCCCAAATAAATAAATAAAAATTCATATTTGGTGCTTCCACCTAGCGGCACAGCGGTAAATCTGAGGGCCTATAACGCTAAAAAAAAAAATCGGGCTTCGAGAATCGTGGTGGGCAAAGCATAGATAGCCCATGATGTAGCTTTGTGCTTAATAACAAACAAATAAATCATATTTAGTGATTAGAAAAGAAAAAAACAAACAAACAAACATACATAATGCTCAAGTAACGTGCCAACTTTAGGTGTTTCGGTATTTCAGTGACCTAAAAGATTGTGTCTGTGCTCAATATCGTCTCTGTAATATTCGTAATTACCAAAACAACTATTTCTTTTAGTAGTTTGATAGTTCACTAACTGGCCACCAGGTGAACACGATTAAATAATAAATAATAACAATACCCCCGATTCGATTATGGGTACTAAACCAAAGGCGTATCCCGATTTCGACATGCTATCGCTTGTTTAGTAAATATTATCCGTTTACCAAATTCCCGACCAGGGCGACATCTATGTATAACAACCTTTCTATTTCCCGGATTCAATGTTGGTGCTATATAGTCGGCAGATGTGAACACTATTACTAGTCTGTGTGTACGTTAAACATGTGCCTTTAAACCGTTTCCATTATTGTTTAGTCGTCTAAACGTTTTGGTTTTGAGCATTATACCTCTTCTCGTGTTTCAAAAACAGTAATCCTGACCAGTGCACGAATCCCATACTTACGTAAAATATTGAATTTGTAATTATGCTTTTATTATTAACATTGTTTTTGTGAGGTCTCTTAATTTTGTTATTTAAACAATACATAGCGCGTTATTGTTTGATTAACCAACATACAATATTGTTATATATAAACAACAGATACTGCGTCGCTGTTTGATTACCCAAAATACAAAATCCCATAGTTAAAATACAGTATTGTTTCAGTATCAACATTCTATGTTATAAGACATTAATATTAGGCCTATTACATTTTAAACTACATTCTTAATCTGTTCCCTTACGCCTAATACTAATGTTTTATGACAAGTATAATTGTAATCAGTCTTCGCCGGTTTGTAAAACTGTAACAACTGTTGTTGTAACAAACAGCTTGTATAAATAGTATTCCGACCACTAAAGCCTAAAAGACCAACCATCTTCTGATTTTTTTAAAAATCAAACGTTGACTTTTATGAAAATCACTAATTCTTTGTGTAAAAAAAAAAAAAGTCCAGATTTTTTTTTTAAATCCCCCTCTTCTCATTCCGTAGGGTTGGCTACGCTTTTGACGTGAGATCTGGAACATTCCATAATTTTCTCAAATATTATTTCAAAATGAAAGTAACTCGGAGAAGTGGACAATTTTGACTTCTAACATTAGTGTATTAGTTTTGGCTTTAACTGGAATCTAACATTGGATACAACGAAGAAGTGGCTTGCAGGAGATCATATTGAGTAAAGGTTTCAACGCCTCGCTTCACATGTATAATATTCTAGGGTCAAATATTCTAAGGTCAAACAGTGGAAAGCGAGAACATTTCAAAGTCGAGATCCTGATGCCATAAACTTTGCGGGTGAAGTTAAACCTGTGGAAAGCTATTTTTATAACTGCTCTCTCGATTTTGAGACAATAGAGCTTGAGATTTAATGACCTGAAATTCAAAATAATTGACGTGAAGGTTAAAGATCGTATAATTCAAACCACTGACGTAGAGGATTAGGATCGCATAAAGTCCGGAATTGGAAGTCACTGAAATTGAGGTTAAAGATCGTATAAAGTCCGGAATTGGAAGTCACTGAAATTGAGGTTAAAGATCGTATAAAGTCCGGAACTGGAAGTCATTGAAATAGAGGTTAAAGATCGTATAAAGTCCGGAACTGGAAGTCATTGAAATAGAGGTTAAAGATCGTATAAAGTCCGGAACTGGAAGTCATTGAAATAGAGGTTAAAGATCGTATAAAGTCCGGAATATGAAGTCATTGAAATAGAGGTTAAAGATCGTATAAAGTCCGGAACTGGAAGTCATTGAAATAGAGGTTAAAGATCGTATGAAGTCCGGAATTTGAAGTAATTGAAATTGCGGTAAAAGATCGTATAGAATCCGGAACTTGAAGCCCATGAGCCTAAGGTTAAAGGTTACAAAGATCGTATAGAATCCGGAACTTGAAGCCCATGAGCCTAAGGTTAAAGGTTACAAAGAGCGTGCAACTCCAAAACATTAGTTTACGATTAAAGACTGTATAGAGACCAGGTTTTGAGGCCTTTAAACTTAATGTTAAAAAAATACTTTACAAGGCCACTAAGCTTGAAATATGAAGTCGAGATTTTTTAACTTGTAGTGTGAAAAGTCTAATCTCGGGGTCATGAGAAACGTTATATAAAACATGCATTGTTTACCAATATATTCTTATATCCTGAACATAAAAGAGAAAAGCAAAACTGAGTCAACATCTTGAATGCGGTGAACCTAGAAACTGTACAATTATCTCTAATAAGAGTATTAAAATGTTCTTCCAGGACACCAGGTGTCAGGTTGTTGAGGCCGAAGTTTTCGAAGAATCTTACCAACCGTTAAATCTCTGACCCCCAAATTTTCCCTCTTTCTTGGTCCACCGGTGGGACTTACAACGCTACAATCCGAGGTTCGATTCCCCGCCGTGAACACAGCGGATAGCCTTTTACGTGGCTTTGTTGCTTGTCAGTATTACTAGACGCTAAGCGTCTCTTTTCTAGCTTGTTGCCGTGAAACAATCAAACCCAGGATCACGAACTTTCCTCAAATGTTATTGGTGTTTTGTGTTTGTTAGTTTCTAGACTTACCTTGGCAAAAAATATCAGGTTGTTTTAATAAACAAACTTTTCCGAGGACTGATAATCGAGCCTTTTATTCTATTTTGTTCAAAAGACTTCTTATCAACACAACGAACGATACTTAATACTTGTACAAATTTCAGAGATAAAAAAATACATATACATTGTATATTCCCTCAATCGCAACTCAAAAAATGTTACTCTCTCAATGAGCATTTCCAGTAAAAAGAGCGTTTTTTTTTGTTTTTTTTGTTGTTGTTTTCCTGTATTTCACGTGTTATTTAAATTTATACCGTTCAACTCAGCTCGCTTCTACAGTGACGCACACAAGAGGGTGGTTGCTGGGTGGGCTCAAGCCCCTGCACTTCTGCTCACATGCCTTAAAAGCACCCTTTTTCTCAGTAATAAAAATTGTCCATAATTTTAAATTTATACAGTTCAACTCAGCTCGCTTCTACAGTGACGTGCAAAAGAGGGTGGTGGTTGGGTGGCTTCAAGCCCCTGCACTTCTGCTCACATGCCTTAAAAGGACCCTTTTTCTCAGTAATAAAAATTGTCCATAATTTTAAATTTATACCGTTCAACTCAGCTCGCTTCTACAGTGACGCGCACAAGAGGGTGGTGGTTGGGTGGGCTCAAGCCCCTGCACTTCTGCTCACATGCCTTAAAAGGACCCTTTTTCTCAATCATAAAAATTGTCCATAATTACTATAAAAAAAAACGCCTGATTCCACGCCTTGCTTGTTGCGAGTTATTAGGTAAAAAAATATTTCAATTTTAAAATGAATGACACACACGTGGACTCGTAGGAGTTTACGGTAAAAATAATTGTATTAAGTGTTAGTACGTAAGAATTCGATCATAAACGTTTTTATACGACCCTTTACGTTGGAATAAGAAAGGATCTCTTTGCTACTCACGGTTTTCTACTCTATGTGTACCAGATATGCAAACCGCTGTTGCCATAGTCTCCCCTAACACGTAGCCCCCCCCCCTCTCCCTCAAAACAAGCTTGCCTTTCGATGCTTCAAAGGTACGAGTAAGAAAAACATTACAAAAATTAACTGAAATATTCTGAAGAAGTACAAACAGACAGCGGGTGAAAGTCGAACCCACGATTTTATTCGTAGGGTTCAATATAAAGTCGTCGCGTCTTGAACGTCCGTGTCTCGGTTTTCACTTCATTGGCGGAAATTAGAGGACTCTTGAGTTCAACCAATCAGAGTTTAGCATTTTGGTTCTCAGGTAAAACGTGAATTAAATGCCTTGTTTTCATTAATTAAGCACTCAATGTTTACAGATTTCTGGGAAACAAAACGCAAATATTAAAGCGTCGGAAAGTAAATAAGTTTTTCTGTAACTAAAGGTTTCCGCGTTTAAAAAAAACAAAAAAAAAACACCTCAAATCCTCGTGAATGAAAAAAAAAGCTTCCCTTAAATTTGACACCATATTTCTAAAGGAACTATTAAGTGTCCACTAATGGAATGCTGAAATAAGTGTTTAATTTACAGATCCATTATCTAATCCATGTGGAGTTAAGGAAAAAAAATAAAAGTTTCAGTTAACCTAAACTCGACGTCATCGATACGGAAATATTTTTAAGGACTGTTACGTCATACGAAAGTACCTTAAGCCTATTATATTTTTGTTACATTCATATAGAAGAATTTTAAATCTATTGTTACGTCTCTATTACGTTAATACAGAATAATTCTAAATCTATTGTTACGTCTCTATTACGTTCATACAGAAGAATTCTAAACCTGTTGGTACGTCTCTATTACGTTCGTATAGAAGAATTTTAAATATATTGTTACGTCTCTATTACGTTCGTATAGAAGAATTTCAAATATATTGTTACGTCTCTATTACGTTCATACAGAATAATTCTAAATCTATTGTTACGTTCATATAGACGATTTTTAAACCTGTTGTCACGCCTTTGTTGTTCATATAGAATAACTTTAAAACCATTATTCAGCCTGTTAGTCATATAATAGTATCTTAAAGTCATTGCTACGTCCTTGTTACAGTCGTATAACATATCTTAAGCCTACCATTACGTTTCTGTTAGTCATATAGAAGCATTTTAAACCTACTGTTAAGTCTCTGTTACAGTTATGTATAAGTATATTAAACCTACTGTTAAGTCTCTGTTACAGTTATATATAAGCGTAAGAGACTTAACAGTAGGTTTAATATACTTATATATAACTGTAACCTTGTAACACAGAAATACTTTCAATATATTATTTCCAAACTTCCTTTGTTTTCACCTAAGCCTAACTTAGAAAACAACAATGTAACGGACACGTAACATTAGGTTTAAGATAATTCTATATAACTGTAACAGAGACGTAGCAGTAGGTCTAATATGTTTCTGTATAACTGTTACAGAGACGTAACAATAGGTTTAAGATGCTTCCATATAACTGTAACAGAGACGTAGCAGTAGGTTTAAGATGCTTCTATATAACTATAACAGAGACGTAGCAGTAGGTTTAGGATACGTCATTTGATTGTAACAGAGACATACACCTAAAGTACGATTTATACTTAATACGTTTCTACTTAATACGTTCCACTCACCGTCCAACAGAACCGGTATCTTGTTGAGTCAGAATATTCAATAACCGCCTTGTAAACCCCCCTCTTTTAATCAACTGTCTACTGTCGTTAAATGATTGTCATGAAAAGCGTCAAAAACCCAGTACGTTTCTTCCAATTGTGAAGTAGCACGTAGATTATCATCTCTACTTTTATTACACTATTTCTTCCGACGAGTTACAATGGACCTCATTCTGCACACAGGATGACAACAGCTGGTAACACGAGAAATATATTTCCATTTTGGCCAGGCAACATCGAGGAAATTAATTCGGCGCTGCCTAATGTAGTTCTTGTTATAAAACAGTAATACGTTTATGGACGACATAGCGTTCTGGATCATTCTATACGTATATACTAACTTACTTTCGTAAACATGTCAGATTCGGGTCCTGTACATCTTTAGATCGGAGTTTATAAACACGGTAGTTCAGGTCCTGTACATCTCTATATCTTTCAAATCCTTCGCCCCCCCCCCCCATTCTCAGAAGTAATTTATTTGTAATGACTAAAAACCTCTCCCTAATCAATACATTGCACGTGCTTCCTTTTTCTGTGTTTCGTATGAAGGGTAAAGAAAGAAAAACAGACATCAGTGGTCAAAAGCCAACTATAAATTTAAACAACCACAATTGAAACGCACGAGGCCCACCAGATTGACTGATTGCTTCACTTTCACAAAGTTTGACCAGACTTCGAAAAAATATTGGTATTTCAGACCAACCATGAATTTCACGTAATTAAATTGACAATTGTTTGTAAGTGTTCCAGTTGTTTGTAAGTGCTCCCGCATGTATGTGTTATGTTCTAGCACAGTGGACTATCTGCGCTTTTTTCCACCGCGGGAAATCTAACCCCGAACTTTCAGCGTTATATGTTCGTAAACTTAACGCTGACCAAATGGTGACATTTTTGAAGTGGCTTTAAATACTCTCTCCCAAGTTATAATCCCCACCCCCTCCCAGTGATTCAGCGATAAATCTGAAGGCTTATAACCCTGAAAACCGAGTTTCGATACCTGTGGTGGGCACAACATAGATAGCCCATTTTGAAGTTTTGCACTTAACAACAACAAAGAAACCTTATGAAATTAAATAACTTATGCAATACGCGAAAGACATTGTTAATAATCCAAAGATGTTTTAAAGATGTCGTTAATAAAAGAATTAAATGAAGTCTGATTTAAAAAGAATTTTCAAAAAATAATGTCCAGTTTTTCTAAAATCCCTTTAGTAAACAAATGACTGAATGTTTATTAAAAAATTAAAGTTGATGGCTGTTGTTTTTCTTCGATTTTTGTTGTTGTTAAAACTTGTCTAATAGCTATTTTAGGCAAATAACCATAGCAAACAGTAAAATACATGATCGTGGTTTAATGTTTGCCTGCAATATGTCTGGCCCGGCATGGCCAGGTAGTTAGGGTGCTTGACTCGCAATCTTAGGATCGTGGGTTCGAATCCCCGTCCCACCAAAAACGTGCTCGCCCTTTCAGCCGTGGGGGCGTTATAATGTGATGGTCAATCCCACTATTTGTTGGTAAAAGAGTAGCCCAAGAGTTGGCGGTGGGTGGTGTGATGACTAGCTGCTTTCCCTCTAGTCTTTCACTGTTAAATTCTGGACGGCTGGCGCAGATAAGCCCTCGTGTAGCTTTGCGCGAAATTCACGACAAACCAAGCAAATATATATATCTACCATTGTGTCACAAATTTTGTGTTAGTTTTCTGTGTAAAATATTTGACTTGGCTATGTGTATCAGTTTACTGAGATAACAATGTTCGAATCGTAAACAGAAAGGCAACAATAATAATAACGTAGAAACAATATTCCGTTTAACATATTGTTTCCCTACACCAACACTCGTCTTTTACTAAATGCCAAACCCGTGCGCGGGTACTTAGTAAAATGCCTAGGAAAAAAAATGTCCGTGTTTTACCATTTGCCCGAAATTAGTATTTGTCTGTGACATGTATCATTTTAACTATACACGTGACCTACTGTTTAGCGTGCCCGAATTGTGAATCCGAGGATACAATGCCATGGGTTAAGCTGTAGCACGAGGATCCCCAACCGTTACAACTTACATAAAATGATGATAGTTTCCCCAGGAAGCAGGAAAACAGTGACATTGTCCGTCAGAAGGGCCTTACCAAAATGGACTGACAGCTGTTCAGCTTGCTTTAGGATTCCGCTTCCTGCTTCCATTGAATTGGAAATGATGTCTCAGCATCATCCATTTAAGTAGTTGCTTTATTCAATGTACCGATCCATAAATATTACGTCTATTCCAGTTGTAATCCAATTAACTGCGCTGTTTTTTATAGTACACTTATTTATTGTTTTGGAATGTCCTGTGATTCTAACGTGAAGCGTGACAAACAGCAGCTTTCTGTTTTAGAATGTCCTGTGATTCTAACGTGAAGCCTGACAAACAGCAGCTTTCTGTTTTAAAATGTCCTGTGATTCTAACGTGAAGCCTGACAAACAGCAGCTTTCTGTTTTAGAATGTCCTGTGATTTTTACGTGAAGCCTGACAAACAGCAGCTTTCTGTTTTAGAATGTCCTGTGATTCTAACGTGAAGCCTGACAAACAGCAGCTTTCTGTTTTAGAATGTCCTGTGATTATAACGTGAAGCCTGACAAACAGCAGCTTTCTGTTATAGAATGTCATGTGATTCTAACGTGAAGCCTGACAAACAGCAGCTTTGTTTTAAAATGTCCTGTGATTCTAACGTGAAGCCTGACAAACAGCTTTCTGTTTTAAAATGTCCTGTGATTTTTACGTGAAGCCTGACAAACAGCAACTTTCTGTTTTGAAATATCCTGTGATTCTAACGTGAAGCCTGATCAAAAGTTTTCTGTTTTGGAATGCTCCAAGACAAGATCTGACTAAAAACGCGATTCCTCGAAGTATTTTAAGATGTAGCAAGCATAAAGAAGTAACAACCTTAGAATTGGGTTTAGTATTTTTTGTTCCTATGTCAGTACAAATATTCAGGGACAGAAAATAGATAAACTTTACAAGACAGGGTTATACAACAAAGACACTTTACGAGACAGGGTTATACAACAAAGACACTTTACGAGACAGGGTTATACAACAAAGATACTTTACGAGACAGGGTTATACAACAAAGATACTTTACGGGACAGGGTTATACAACAAAGACACTTTACGAGACAGGGTTATACAACAAAGATTCCCATAAAGTTTCGAAACGGGAATAGATAGAAATTCGGATTGCAGTGTTGGAAAGCGATATGTAGTTAAGTTTAGATAAAATACATAACGAATCAACAATTACTCCCAGAATTCAGTATTATTTGTCGATGGCGTACGGTTTGTCGCGTGACTCCGCGTGGTGGTTAAAGTTTCGTTGTAGTATCAAAAGAACGTACACGAAACTTTAACAGAAGAGGTCTAAGAAGAATCTGACTTTCCCAGATCAACAGAAAGGATCTAAATACCGATTCAGAATGAAGAACGGTTTTCCAAGATTTTTGGTATGTAATTAATACCTCATATCAAACGCTTCAGTAAGCCACATTGGTCCAATAACTTATTTGTTTCTAATCTACTAAATACTTCCATGTTTTCTCACTCGAGGCGCTAGTAGTAGCGATAAACTGTTGATGCTTCAAGATAGCAGATTACAAAAGTCAAACTTTAGAGAGAAATTCGATGAACTTAAATATGTCAAATAAACGTTTCGAAATCTTTTGATGCGCGTGTATATATATATCGTAGCCACCTAGGCTGCGTAATATATAGAAGGTACCAGAAATATAAAATATGTCAATATTTACATAGTTCTGAAGTTTTTAGATTGCAATCAAATACTACACGAGGAGTTCTAGCACCACTAAACTGATTAATAAATCAATAATAAATAGGAAGCAGGCCTACCCGGACAGTGAGTCCGAAATAGTAATTAGTCATTTCCTATTGCCACAAAAACGCGCTCCGCACTTTGGGGTCATGGGTGCTTACAAAATTGACAGTAAATTCCCACTATTCGGTCAGATAAGAGTAGCCCAAAAGTTGGGTGTGGGTGATGTTGACTAGCTGCCTTCCCTTTAGTATATCATTCGAAAATTAGGGACGGCTAAGTGCAGATAGCCCTCGTGTAACTGTGCGTAAAAAAAAAAAAGAAAAAAACAAAAAAGTACTAAATACTAATAAACTACATAGTTAATATATATATATACTATGTGTGTGTAAATAAAATAACTATATGTT
>NW_013673658.1:30365-33184 GCF_000517525.1 Limulus polyphemus
TCTATGTTCTTTATAAATTTAACTTATCACCAGGTGGCGCTGATAACTGGGAGCTTACGATTTCATTGATCCCTGAATTTGGTTTTAATTCAGAACTTACACTAAACTTTCCTGTAACGTTCAAATGCTAATATGTAATTATGTTCATTAAGTAAATTTTATAAATACCCCTCCAGAGGGCGCTACTAAACTAATTGCATATTTATTCGGAACTTCTTTGCCTTTGAAGATTTCACTATTTAAGACATGCTGATTGTACAATATAAATTATTATTATGTCCACAGTGACAGAAACGACATATAATCGATGATATAATTACTATTTTGATCGTACAAGACAAATAAAAAGTAGTTTTTCGAGATTTGTTTGTTTCCTTCATTCACGTGATATTTCTTGTTATTTTAGAAACAATGATGTTGTTTTTTTTTTTTTTAATTGTTACTTATGGGTACCGTTAATTAATTCAGTGTTATAAACATAACATGATTTATTTGTGTCATTCAGAAACCAAAAACATAATGATATGTAGTTTATTTGAATAAATTTCGGGCCTGGTATGGACCGGTGGTTAGGGCACTCGACTCGTAATCTGCGGGTCGAGGGTTCAAATCCCTATCTCACCAAGCATACTCGCCCTTTCAGCCGTGGGGGCTTTATAATGTGACGGTCAATCCCACTATGTGTTGGTAAAAGAGTAGCTCAAGAGTAGCCCTAGCTGCCTTCCCTCTAGTCTTTCACTGCTAAATTAGGGGCGGCTAACCAGATGGCTCTCGTGTAGCCTTGCGCGAAACTCAAAACAAATAAACTTTTACAGACGATAAGCGCAGGTCTTTTTGTTTAATTCAGGTCAAGTTAGACTCAAGACAAGAAAGTCTGAAATTCGCGATTTTCAAGTTCTTTTTTAATGACTGGATGAGTAAAGCTTATCGTTACAGGAGGATCAGAGCGGAAGCTATCCGTTGTTTTTAAAGGAATTTTTACAATGTAATAAAACAAGATTAGGTACGGAAAATGGCATCGTTTAACGAAGAAGAACGTTGAAGGTGCTGTTAATTTAACTACCTTCAAGATTCGCATTAAACACAAGTAACAGAAGACATTCTAAAAAAAAAAAACAGTGTTTTATTACAAATTGTCTTTTGTCTTTTCCTTGCCTTTCAAAGTCTGCCTTTCGATCTATCATTACTTACATGTGTAATCTTACTTCAATAGATTAACTTTGAAAACAAACCACTACATATAAAAGAAGCTCTTTTTTTCTCTCATAAAATCAACAATAACTATCTTGAGTAACAGACAATTATCATTATTTGACGTGCCATATTGCCCCCGGCGGCTAAGCTTGATGGCTTATAACGCTAAAACCCGGGCTTCTATCCCTGCATATAACTCATTCCGCAGCTCAAACAATCAAAACTTTATTGGGGAAATAACTTTCAACAACAACAACAACAAAAAAACAGAAAACAAGCGCCATTATTACTTCTGGATTCTATATACCTGTATAAAAGCAGTAACCAAGAGCAACAATAAAACTGAACGTGACTTGCACTGTGTTGTAGAAATGACATAACCATGCAGTTGAAACATAAATATTCAGAACTAAGTTTGATACGACTCCTACAGGGGTCGAAAGCTAGTTTCAGTAAGTTAATTTTTTTTTTAGCAAAGTATTTTGTATTTATTTATCACCCACGTTATTAACGATCTACTCTTTAAGAATGTGTCTGGGGCATTATTTGACAAAAAAGTCAAAAATAAATTAGCCAAGCCAGACGAAAGGTACAAAATAAACCAAATTTTCGTTGAGACGTCGTGTGTTCTAACTGTTTCCGATGTTATCCGTACATTTTCAGTTTAGAACAAAACGTTTCAGTTAATAACGTAAAAAAATAAAAACGAAACGAGAAGCGATGAAATAAATTATAAAATTTATTCAATTTTGAAGCTACTTTATCTACATACAATATTCGTTTGTCTGTGTGTGTCTAGTGGCAGGATATTCCTATCGTTTGGCACGGATAAAATACAACAATGTCGTTTCTACTACAATAACCAACAGCAGATTTTATTATTTCTATATCGTTAAAGCTGATTGGTCGATCATTTTGAAATTTTTAAACAACAATAGTTGTTAAAGATAACAAATTTTTAATCGAGGGCGTTATTTTAATCTGATACAAATATATATAATAAATGTAACTGAGTATTCACTGTTTTGTGTGTGTTTAGAGGAGACGAATGGCGTACAATAAATTATAGCAGTCTTTTGATATTATTTCTAAAAATGAAAATACCCTCGATCAAGGTAAGTACCTTTAAAAACTGAGAACATAAAAATAAAAGATTATATAAACAAAATCTAGGTCTGGATGGATGCCAGAGATTGGAAATCTTCGTTTGTCAATTTTAATACCTTGAAAAAAGGTTAGGCCTAAACAGGCAATAAAATAGTGTTATTAAACAAAAAGTTTCGTTGAACGAAAAAGTAACAACCATCATAAATATTACTTGAAAAACTAAGATAGCCTATTGTGAAAATATGTTTTTTTTTATTAAAATAAAACGTTATATGATTGGAAAGACTTTTAAAAGGCTTACCAATTAAAAATTTGGTGGTTTTTCGGGTAGAAAATGGTCAAATTTTGAAATGGTGCCAAAATAATAAATAAACATCATGACTTCTGCGAGGAAGGGATTAGAACTAACGTTTATAATAAAAATATTGTTATTTCCTTAAAGAAATCGTAGTTGCCTTTCTAAGTATAGAGATAAAAAAATTTTATTGTATTTTTTACTCGATAGGGGGACAGCGGTA
>NW_013673659.1:0-7977 GCF_000517525.1 Limulus polyphemus
TTTATCATTATATTATGAAAGACAATAAAAAGCAAAAAAAAAAAGAAAAGAAACAAAGATTAACATAAAATATTAGTGGGAGTTTTTTATCAACATGAAATATTAGTGGGAGCTTTTTATTAACATAAAATATTAGTGGGAGTTTTTTTATTAACATAAAATATTAGGGGGAGTTTTTTTATCCACGTCACACCAAACATGCTCGCCCTTTCAGCCGTGGGGTGTTATAATGTGACGGCCAATCCCACTCTTCGTTGGTAAAAGAGTAGCCCAAGAGTTGGCGGTGGGTGGTGATGACTCGCTGCCTTTCCTCTAGTCTTACACTGCTATATTAGGGACGGGTAGCGCAGATAGCCCTCGTGAAATTCAAAATAAACAAACAATACTATATTTTGGCCGGGCGTGGGTTAGTGGTTAGGGTACCGAGATTTAGCTAGTAAGCTGATCAAAAGTCGCTACAGTTAGGCCTACCCATGATGACAAAAGACTCGTTTCAAATTTTATGTGAAGGATTATAATTATATATAATTATAAAAGATTTTGAATCAACGTAGAACTACAACAGACAAACGCCCCCTTTTGTGAAGATGTCACGCTCTGTCGGTTGGGGCTGGGCGTAGCCTACTGGTTTGCGTGCCCGGACTGTGATTCTAAAGTTTTTGATCTGTTGTCACAACAAACTTGCTATAAAAGTGATGGTCAAATCCCACTATTTTATAAGACAAAAATAGCTAATAGTTGACGGTGAGTGTTGCTGACCAGCCGCCCCTCCAGTCTATCAGCTGAAAATTAGAGACATCTATGCACAGATGGCGTTTTTGTAGGTTTGTGCGGATTTTGTAACGAAACAAACGAAATCAACACTTATAATTCATTGCCGAAAACTGAAGTCCCTCAGTTGTTACAGAACTGGCTTTGCTGCCTGTAGAATCAGGAATAAAGCCTAAACGTATCCACTTTTATATGGTATTTTCAGATGAAACTGATTTCCCGACAGAAATACCCACGAATAACAACAGGTTCGATCTAGTGATCTAACTGAATTTCCCAAGTGAGAATACTTCCCAGTGTTAGTGTGGAAACAATAGTCGGGGCATTTTCTGTGAAATGAACAAAATCTTTATTTACTGCAGCACAAACACACTGAAAACTGAGCATGCGTAACTACCGCTTCACGTGGACATTACCTTCCAGCTAGAATTTAGTCCTGCACCTTTCTTTCTTTCTCTCTTTCAAGATAGACCTCTGTTGGAATACGTGTTGATTTCGAGCGTAATTCTTCTTTCTGGATCGTCTAGCGAAGAACTGAACTTAGAAAGAGCCGCTGATTTTAGAATGAAAGTTAGATAACTTTGTTAATGGGACAGTGTTACTTCCTAGCCCCCTGTTGTCGGACAGCATTGCTCGACTGTCTCCTCCCCCCTCATTGGCCCAGCGTCATAGTTGCCTAGCAACAAGGGATCCAACATAAGCCAGATTAATCCAGATACCTGATCCTAAGCTGGAACGTTCCTGTAAGACAAGTATACGTTTATCTTATGAAAACAGAGACGCGAAGTAACCAAGAGCAACGTAAAGTTAACGAACTTTTCTGGACCACGTGTAACCGTCATGACAGTGAGGAAAGTACATACTCGAAAATTTGGAATTATTAGAAAGTCCATGATATACTCGCACACCACACTTATACAAACACCAGGTGACATAGTTAATGAATGTTGACTGACCTCTTAGATCCGGGTCCTTTGAAAGTCAACATAAGCACTGTTCTGACTTACAGACTGTGCAGTAAAATAATGTAATTATGATCCATGCATATGTTACATTGTAAACGGTGAAAAACTTTAGTTGCATTTTACTCGAAGACGATCGTTTGGTTTCCGTTTTGGCCTTAATTAGATGTCATTGAAGTGATCAGTTCTCCAGATGGGATTTTCCATCATTTGAACACACGTAACCTTCCACCCTGGACGAACACTGAGTTTCGTATGTTTGCATTCTTTAGAGGGCAGTGTGGTGGCGAATTATCCAGATGGCATCTCCCATCGTGTGGACACGTGTAACCTTCCACTCTGGACGATCGCTGAGTTTCATTTGTTTGTCTTCATTAAAGGTCATTGTGATGGTCAGATCTTCCTTAGGTAGGACTTCCCATTGTATAAACACTCCAAATCTTTGAGTAGAAAATGATTGTTACACGTCATTTATTGGTCTTCTTTAGAGGTCAGTGTGGTACCAGTTCTCTCTCAGACAGGAATTTCCATCTTATTGACACTCCTAATCTTTCACTTTAGAACGACACTGGGTTTTGGTTTTGTTTCTCTAGCTTCTTGCTTCCTAACTTATTAAAATTCGAATGAAGTTTCATCAGCGTGAGTAATTTAGTTTTCTTTCAAGAGTTCTTCTGTTCCTCAAGCAAAGGTTAAAACTTCTATAATGTATCACAGTACCCTTTGTTGTCCTGTTTCCCTATTGATTCTGTCTGAATGTTTGGTTTTCTTCAAGGAATACTAATAGTGGTGTAGAGACATACACATTACAAAGTAAGATGCTAGAGGAGCTTCAATTCGTTGGTTAGATGAACCTCACTAAATAAGAGGGAAATGTACGTAGGAGCAGAACAGTTGCAAAGACACAACAGAGAATGTGAAGGTTCACTTTTGTGATTCATAATCAGCCACTCGTGGTTAGAAACTGTGAACCCGATGTTTTAAAAGATGCAACAATACAATCTTGCATGTTGTGCGCTCTGTTCATATGAAATTATTAATTTTTTAGCTTTCAAAATTCGAGACTTTAATTCAAGCTTGAATCTGAAGCAATATCTTCTAATATTTAAATGTTTTATTCATCTTTTTTTTTTACTAGGTAAAGTTAGGAACTGCAACAGAAAACTCGAAGCTCTATGAATATTCTGGTATGTATATTTCTTTATTATCATCGTATATGTCTTTCATATTAATTGTTCATAATTCTGGGATGAAAATGCTTGTATTTATCGCTTCAAGAAATAAATGCCAAAAACCTTATTACTTTAACCCTTTAAATGTTATTATATTAATTAAAATATAGAGTTAACTATGCATAAAGAATATAATTTACTGAAATTGTCGATTATATAAGAAATATAGTGAAATGTCTGCAATACAGAAATACATCATGCATTTCTATTTTGGAATATTTATTATATTATTTAGTTTGAATGTATAATAAATACATATAATGTTCTGTATAACTGCTGGTTTCACATAGCACGTGGTTGAAAAAGCATTTTAGTTGATTTCGTTTTAAGTTACCATTGTTCCCTTGGTATTGTCGAAGTGGATATTACCTGTACTGCCTACAGGATATTCTGCAATACTGCACGCCTGTAAGGATATCAGCTGCAGTGTCCTTCAACGGTTGTGTAGGTAGTATCTAGAGATTATGACTCCATCTATGTTGTAATGAGAATGGCCAGTCTCGTGTTATCGCTGGTCGTCCTGGGTAAATGTGAAACATATTTCATGCTAAAGAATGGTAAATTTGGTCAGTATTACCTGTAACGTCATTGGAGTTGAGATAGAACACTTGCTGTAGCATTACAGCTTACACTCTGAGTGTCACATGGGATAGAACACGTGCAGAGTGTAAGCTGTAATGCTACAGAGCATGTTCTATCCCATGTGACATTCAGAGTGTAAGCTGTAATGCTACAGCCCCTGTTCTACCCCATGTGACACTCAGAATGTAAGCTGTAGTGCTACAGTACGTGTTCTATCCCATGTGACATTCAGAGTGTAAGCTGTAATGCTACAGCCCCTGTTCTACCCCATGTGACACTCAGAATGTAAGCTGTAGTGCTACAGTACGTGTTCTATCCCATGTGACATTCAGAGTGTGAGCTGTAATGCTACACTATGATGTCACCCCCATAGCAACATGCCCCTGACAACATGTCCTCTAATGGGTAGCACTCACACTACAGGTCTTATGCATATTATGTAATACTTGTGTAACTCACATGTATATATAAATACATATGTATGTATGTGAGCATATATATATTACGTGATAGTTATGAAACCCTTAAGTGGCATCTTTAAACCTCTACCAAGGAGGCAGCCTTTGAGCACAGGACAGCCACCCTAACTACAAACACACGAAGTGTAAGTTATCCAACTACAGTTCATACTCTATCCCATATGAAACGCGAAGTGTAAATTATAGAAGTGCAGAACATACTCTATCCTATGTGACATTTAATGAGTATGACTCACTAGAGAGTACATTGCTAGGCTACAGAGTGGCACCAGAGGGCGTAGTTGGTGTGATGCCCACGCAAATAGATCAACATGACATCAATGTTATAGTAACAACCAAAGTCTGAAAATTAATAATTATAGCACAGTGTTTTACACACGTCAGTTTTATTGCACATACTATCTTAATTTATCATTTATTTGAACGAGGGGTGATGTAGATCAATGTGACATCAATTTTATAGTAACAATCAGAGGTTAAAATTAATACTTTAGTTTAACTTTCCCTATGTTGCATTTACAGTTTTGCTTTATAAGTAAAACATTAAATCTGCTATTTTAATCTTATCAACTTTATAGTTTTTGGTTATATATTACGTATGTCTTACACAAGTGGACAGTGTTTCTATAAGTGAATAGGACTGAATACTGATTTCAAAATGTTACTAGTTATGTTTATAGTTTTCATTTATACATTTAATTGTATTACACAGGTTTCATTAAGGCAGATTGTGTTTCTATAGGTGGATGGTTTTACTAAGGATGGTGTTTCTATAAACGGATAGTTAAATAATACACTCAACACAGTGTATTACATATGTCAGTTTTTATCGCACATATTATCTTAATTTATCAATAATTTGAACGAGACAAATATTATAGCCAATAATTTACCTTTCATACTTTTACACTTCACTAATTCATTAATTCTATAGTTTTCACTTCTATATCTAATTTGCATGACATACTTTTTATATTTTATGAAATTTTAGAAGTAAAACACTTATTACTAATGCATTTGTTCTATAGTTTTAATTTCTATATCTAATATGTTACATCTATTTATCCTGAAAAGGAAGCTTGTTTAAATTGTTTAAATCTCTCAAGAATTTACAATAATACTCCTGTTTAGCTTTATAAGTTAATTTGTTCCATTAAAGTTTAATTTTAAAGGATCCAAGTAAATATCTATGTTTAACCATTACTATTGTAGAAAATTATATTCTTATCTTTCTGTAGATATTTTCATTTTAAACATTAAAGGAACTACTACATATAAGTGTTATTTTCACTCCTATCTGAGGTCATTAACATTGAATGCATATGATAGAAAGGTCAACACATACAATCACCGAATGGTGTGGACACTTCACCCCTATTGGATATTTAGTCACAGTTGATGATATGTTGACCTTTTACTATGAGAGGAGGCTGATAAAATTCAAAGTTTAACATAGCAGAAAGATATAATGCAAACAAAAGTTCAACAAGTCAATTATAATACATTGTATATTTTGCTATTTATGATTATACATTCTTTAGTAAGATATAAATCTCATACATATATTTACATTAAACTTAATATTGAAAATAAATTGTTCAAACTCTACACAATTATATATTTTCTACACATATTCAAAAACAGTAGATTATAAATTTATTGTTTACCTTATGTTAAATAGTGATGGTCAGCTTTTACATGGCACTGAATTTAAAAATCAATAAACATAGTTTACTGGTTCTTTATCTTTACATAGTGATACTAAATGTGTATTGAAAATATTCTATTTCTCAATATTTGAAAAGACATGTACATTTCAGTTAGGGTACCATTCTTGTATACTTTGTATTCAATCAAAATCCCTGAACTGATTATTCACATTTCTAACAAATATGTTTAACCATCTAATACAAGTCTCCATATAGATGTGCTATAATCAATGTATCTAAGTAATATCACAAACTCTAAGTAAGACTATTGTCATACATACTGAAGCATTTATTCACAAGACTAATTAAAATCTCAGACTTAACAAGCATACTTCAAGATACACTAATAAACTATTTACATAAACATCTTAGTTAAAAAAAATACTGAATTAGCTTTCATACAACTTTTGCACATTATGTCCATATTACTACATGTTCTATCAGTTCTGTATATCAGATTTTAAATCTAGTTTATAAACAAATAAGTTAGTGTACAATGCCTGTGTTTTGTCAAGTTCATCATACTCGACAACAAAAAACATTTTACGTTCACTACTCAATATGACAAACAGCAAATGGTCACAAGTTCAGACAGGTTCATTTGGAAAATATAACTTATACTCATCTTATGTTGATAATGTACCAACAATGTAATTGTACTCTGTTCAAACTAAAGATCAACTTTCACATAATTACATGTCTAGCTTATTTTTTATGATAAATTACACACCATAAATTTCAGTTTCTAACAAGTGTCCATCTATATTCCTTATACTTCATCATAGCCCAGTATGCTATCATTAATTTATGTAACTAAAATCATAGACTTAAGTATCACACATACTGAAACATTTGTTAAACAAACTTCAAGACCGTGAACCAGACTAATTACACAATAGTGGTGAAGTGTCCACACCATTTGTTAACTGTATGTGTTGACATTTTTAGCATTTGCATTCAATGTTAAAGACCTCAGATAGAAGCAGACAGAACACCTATTTGTAGTAGTTCATTTAATGTTCCAAATGATAATATCTACAGAAAGGTAAGAATATAATTTCAACAATAATAATGGTTAAACATAGTTATTTACATAGATCTTTTAGAATTAAACTTTGATGGAACAAATAAACTTATAAAGCTAAATATGAAAATTATTTTATATTATTGAGAGATTTAAACAATTTAAACAAGTTTCCTTTTCAGGACGAATATATGTTACATATTAAATGTAGAAATGAAAACTTTAGAATAAATGAATTAGTGATAAGTGTTTACTTCTAAAATTTCAGAAAATGCAAAAAGTATCATGCAAATTAGTAGAAAACTATAGAAATAATGAATTAGTGAAGTTTTTTATACATAAAGTGATGGGTAATTGTAAAAGTATGAAATGTAAATTAATGGCTGTAATATATAATTGATAAATTAAGATAACATATTTGATAAAACTGAAATATGTAATACACTGTGTTATAATAGCTGTCTTTTTTAAATAATGATTTACTTTTAACTTTTAGACTACAATGTTGATGATGTGATCTTTTGTTGAGGCACACTATGATGAGCTAATCATCCTATTTGACTATTCATTTATAGAAACACCATCCGTCGTAGCAGCACTATCCTTAGCAAGACCATCCGCCTATAGAAACACCCCTGCCTTTGTGAAGCCCATGTAATACAATAAATATATAAATAAGTTGAGACAGTTTGAAATCCGTATACAGTCCTATTCACTTATAGAAACACTGTCCACTTTTGTAAGACATACATAATATAAAAGAAATGATTATAAAGTGAATAAGATCAAAATAGCGGATTTAATGTTTTACTTATAAAGCAAAACTGTAAATGTTACATAAGGCAAGTTATATAAAATTATTAATTTTAAACTTTTGATTGTTGCTATAAAGTTGATAACACGTTTATCTATAGATAGTGTGTGCATAAAAAATAACATGTGTAAAACACTATGCTATAATACTTGTCGCGTTAAAATAATGGTTTTACTTGTAAATTTTTAATTAAATATAGATATTGATGACGTAATCACATGTTGAAACATCCCACGATGAGCTCATCATCCTATTGAATTATCCGTTTATAGAAACATCATATGCTGAAGCAGTACAAACCTTAGTAAGACATTCGCAGTCGATGTGTTCGAAGGAAAACGAAGTTTAATAATAAACAAGATTACGACTCTTATGATATACAACATTGTTTATTGACAAAAAGGGGA
>NW_013673659.1:8919-21394 GCF_000517525.1 Limulus polyphemus
CGTTTATACGTAAACGGGATAAAGCTATCAAAGTGTGTAAGGAGACCATTAGCATTACGGTCAATGAGCATGTCTAAAAAAAGGTAAATTATTATTATTTTCAACGTCACATGTAAATTTAATTGCAGGATCCCCTTTTTGTCAATAAACAATGTTGTATATCATAAGTGTCGTAATTATGTTTATTATAAAACTTAGTAAGACATTCTCCTATAGAACCTTACTAACACCATCCGCCTTTTAAAAATATACGCAATTAACGATGTAAATGAAAATCATAAACATAGGTTGAGACAAGTAGAAATCCGTACGCAGTCCTATGCAGTCCGCCTATAAAAACATAATCCGCCTATAGATCTCTGGTAACACAGTCCGCATATACAAACACTATACTTAGTAATATAATCCGCTTACAGAACCTTAGTAACACCGTCCGCCTATAGAACCTTGGTAACAGTATCCCAGATTTAATGTTTTACTTATAAAGTAAAACTATAAAAACAACGTTATGTAAATTAGACTAAGTTATTAATTTTAAGACTTTGATTGTTACTATACCATTGATGTCATGTTGATCTATCTGCGTGCTCATCATACCAACACGCCCTCTGGTGCCACTCTGCGGCTTAGTAACGCGCTCTCTATTGAGTCACATTCGTACTATGAGATCACCTTCCTAGCAATATGGCCCTGACAACACGTCTTCTGATGAGTGGCGCTGAAACTACAGGTCTTATGCATATTGTATAAGAGTTATATAACTTTCAGGTGATTATATTTGCGTAACAGTTATGTAACCCTCAGGTATATATATATTAGGTAATAGTTATGTAATCCTCTGATGTCGGCATGTTACGAAATAGTTACTAACTTTCAGGCGGCGTCCTTTGATCTCCACTGAGGTGGCATCTCTTGAGTACAGGACAGTCGCCCTAACTAGTTGTGTCCCATGGGATACAATATGTGTTATAGTTGTACAACTTACACTTTGTGTGTTCCATGGGATACAGTATTTGTTATAATTGTATCACTTACACCTTGTGTGTCCCATGGGATACAGTATGTGTTATAGTTGCATGACTTACACATTGTGTGTCCCATGGGATACAGTATGTGTTATAGTTGCATGACTTACACTTTGTGTGTCCCATGGGATACAGTATGTGTTATAGTTGCATGACTTACACATTGTGTGTCCTCATGGGATACAGTATGTGTTATAGTTGCATGACTTACACTTGTGTGTCTCATGGAATACGGTATGTGTTATAGTTGCATGACTTACACTTTGTGTGTCTCATGGGATACAGTATGTGTTATAGTTGCATGACTTACACTTTGTGTGTCTCATGGGATACAGTATGTGTTATAGTTGCATGACTTACACCTTGTGTGTCTCATGGAATACAGTATGTGTTATAGTTGCATGACTTACACCTTGTGTGTCTCTTGGGATACAGTATGTGTTATAGTTGCATGACTTACACCTTGTGTGTCTCATGGGATACAGTATGTGTTATAGCTGCATGACTTACACCTTGTGTGTCTCATGGGATACAGTATGTGTTATAGCTGCATGACTTACACCTTGTGTGTCTCATGGGATACAGTATGTGTTATAGTTGCATGACTTACACCTTGTGTGTCTCATGGATAGATGAAGTTTCCTTATTAAACAACGTATGACACTGTTAATCAAATATGATTTTAAGTTCTAGATATATTTCATTAAATTGTTTAAAGTGAATGTTTAGAAACTTGGCAGTTGTTACAAAAGTTGATTTTATCTTACCTCAGAATAATCTCTCCTTACCTGTGATGGTATAGGTAAGACGTGAATCAGGACAGATTTTGTTAAACAGAGACATCAACGTTTTTTATAACTGTTATATACGCGGTTCACTATAATTACTCCGTCATGCTGAGAGGTCAATGTTGTGGATTAATTCGATGTTATCTTTGTCTCTTCGTACGTTTCCGCTCCATTGTCAGTTGCAGGTGACTGAGGGTGGAGATCCGACACTGTTCACTATACTCTCTTGGGGCGAGGTTACATACTGTATACAAGGTCAATGACGAAACGTAACGAAACGACAGCGGTGTATTTAGGATTCTATAAGAACTGTTGAGAAACTTGCGAAGCTGAAATTTTATGTTGTTTCTGTTTCTTTTTTTTTAAGTTTTTGTTGTTGAGCGCAAACCTACACGATGGGTTATCTGTGCTCTACCTACCACGGGAATCGAAATGCGAATTTTCGCGTCGTAAGCCTGCAAACTTACCACTGAGTCACTAGGGGACTTGTAGTTTGGGTGTGAAAACTTTACTCCTGAACACACTGAAATAATATATAATAAATTTTGGCAACTGAAAAGAATGGTTAGACAGAAAAGTCAAAATTGTTTAAAAAAAAGTGAAAAGAGGATTCCACGATTTTTTGTTTCCGTTGGGTAGTCTAAACACAGATGGGGGGTAAAACAGTTCGTTATAGTCACAAGTCGTGTACAAAACGATACTGAAGGATGCAGTAACGTTATACCGAGATTTAATGATTCGTAACAAGATTGTTTTAATTAGTTCCATACAACATATCTAATGGAAGAATTGTTTTAATTTGTTCCATACAACACATATCTAATGGAAGATTGTTTTAATTAGTTCCATACAACATATCTAATGGAAGATTGTTTTAATTAGTTCCATTCCATTAGATATGTTGTATGGAACTAATTAAAACAATCTTCCATTAGATATGTTGTATGGAACTAATTAAAACAATCTTCCATTAGATATGTTGTATGGAACTAGTTAAAATAATCTTCCATTAGATATGTGTTGTATGGAACTAGTTAAAACAATCTTCCATTAGATATGTTGTATGGAACTAATTAAAACAATCTTCCATTAGATATGTGGCATGGAACTAATTAAAACATTTTAATTAGACATTTTATGTTTTAATTATAACCGTTAGATGGTTCTCTTCAATAATACTTCTCTACCTACGTGTAACCAGATTGTGGAATTCTACGTGCCACGTACTACAGACAAGATCCCATAGTAACCACGTACTACAGACAATATCCCATAGTAACCACGTACTTCAGACAAGATTCAATAGCACCCACGTACTACAAACAAGATTCAATAGTAACCACGTACTACATACAAGATCCCATAGTAACCACGCACTTCAGACAAGATTCAGTAGTAACCACGTACTACATACAAGATTTAATAGCACCCACGTACTACAGACAAGATTCAAGAGTAGCCACGTACTACAGATAAGATTCAAGAGTAGCCACGTACTACAGATAAGATTCAATAATAGCCACGTATTACAGACAAGATTCAATAGTAGCAACATACTACAGACAAGATTCAATAGTACCCACGTACTACAGACAAGATTCAATAGTAACCACATACTACAGGAAAGATTCAATAATAGCCACGTACTACAGACAAGATTCAATAGTAGCAACATACTACAGACAAGATTCAATAGTAGCCACGTACTACAGACAAGATTCAATAGTAACCACATACTACAGGAAAGATTCAATAGTAGCCACGTACTACAGACAAGATTCAATAGTAACCACATACTACAGGAAAGATTCAATAGTAGCCACGTACTACAGACAAGATTCAATAGTAACCACATACTACAGGAAAGATTCAATAGTAGCCACGTACTACAGACAAGATTCAATAGTAACCACATACTACAGACAAGATTCAATAGTAACCACGTACTACAGACAAGATTCAATAGTAACCACGTACTACAGACAAGATTCAATAGTAGCAACATACTACAGGAAAGATTCAATAGTAGCAACGTACTACAGACAAGATTCAATAGTAACCACATACTACAGGAAAGATTCAATAGTAGCAACGTACTACAGACAAGATTCAGTACTAGCCAAGTACTAATTTAGAAGTGATAGACTAGAGGGAAGGTAGCTTGTCAACACCACCCAACGCCAACTCTTGAGCTACTCTTTTAACAACAAATAGTGTGATTGATCGTCACATTATAACGCCCTCACGTTTGAAAGAGCGAGTATGTTCGGTGACGGAAATTCGAACCCGCGACCGTCAGCTTGCGAGTCGAGCGCCTTAACCACCTGGTCATGTCGGGCACTCTTCTAAGTTAAAGGTCTTTCCGTAAACAATATAAAATGAGAATAGCACTGCGAAGTCACAACACAATACGATCACAGTAAGTACACAACAAACCACCTAAACACTTGATAGTGAAGAAGACGCTACTTGCAACATTCCTTGTGAATTTGAATTCCAATACAATGGAGAAACAAAAAGAACATTAAAAGCTAGAATTCAGGAGCATAATATGCATACATGCCTGGATAAATAAGATGAAACGATAAATTAGTACTGAAATAATATGATACAAAAAAAAGAGAGCTCAAAGAAACCTTCTACGCCAAGCACAGAAGTCAGCAAATCCAGGAAACCCCTCTCTTCAAAATATTTAAATAGTAACTTGATTCAAATTTTAAATAAGGGAGAGTCGAGTTGAAGGGATAATCCACCAAGAAGACTTAACATAGAATCCTTAACCATTGCTAACACAGAAACAGTCATTTTCAGGACTTTGAAGCTAGTGTCGGATTTCCCAATAGGCCCTATAGGCACTGGCCTAGAGCGGCACATTATTGGGGCGGCAAATGTTCAAGATGGCAATTTTTCAGAATAATAATAATAATGAAATTAATAAATATCAAACATAAAAAAGTCTGTACACGTATTATTGGAGTTACTAACTGATAATCGTAAAAAAAAACAAAAACTAGTAACCATGGGAACGATCCTTAATCTTACTAAATCGGTTACTTGCTGAAATTAATAACTATGAAGGTAATTTACCTGGAAAATGACTGCCTCTTCCTTTCGTCCTTCATTGACTTGGTTTTATCGAACTTAGTGACCATAACTAGCGAGTAAATACTCTTAGTTAAATTAAAATCGTACAATATCGAACATGTTACAATAACGATTGTATTTAAACTGTGAAGCCTGACCAGATCCACTTTCAGTTCTTATAACCGTACCATATTCTCCGTATTTACATTATACTTTATCAAGTTATATTAAGTTGGCATCTTTTTGAGGTTATATTATGTCGTCATTTTTATGAGGTAATATTATGTTTGCATTTTATGAGGTTATGTGGGCATTATTTTATTTAACTTATTTATTTAGACACGCCCTCTGGCCTTTTAAAGATACGTTAGCAGAACAGGTTCATGAATTTTATGTATTATACACACAAACACACACATATATATATAGTTTATTTATGACATTCAGCAATGTCAATTCATACTACACTCTGGTGTAAATCTGAAGCAATTAATTTGTTTATTTCAGCGCAAAGTCATCTGTGCTCAGTTCACCGCAGAGAATCGAACCCCAGTTTTTAGCGTTGTTAGTCTATAAACTTACCGCTGACCAATTAGAGAACAAGAGGGAATTACTGATAATTTTTATATATTACTATCTGATTTGTTAATTCGTAAATATATCGCTGACCAATCAGAGAACAAGAGAGAATTACTGATAATTTATATATATTACTATCTGATTTGTTAATTCGTAAATATATCGCTGACCAATCAGAGAACAAGAGGGAATTACTGATAATTTATATATATTACTATCTGATTTGTTAATTCGTAAATATATCACTGACCAATCAGAGAACAAGAGGGAATTAATGATAATTTATATATTAGTATATGATTTGTTAGTCCGTAGTGGAAGGCTCAAGTGGTTTTACTAACCCAGTTAATTAACTGTTACTTATAACACAAGTTGACATTAATCTTTAACTTTATATCAAAACAAAGTTTCAAATCCAAGTCCTGTTTCCGATAGAGATAGAACCTAACAATGAGTGTTAGCGAAAAGATGTGTGACTTAGGTTTAAATCCAAGTGCAGTTTTCGATATAGACCAGAAACTAACAGATTAATGTAAAGGAAAAGTTGTGTGTTACATCATTTGTAAATTTAGTCCCAGTTTTCAACCTCATCATCCACAAATACAAACGTCTAGCGCGTGACTCTGTTTTCGCGTAAGCAAGCCTCAGCTGGACAAAATACCGTCTCTGCAATACCCCACCTCTCAACCCCAACCTGCTCCCTCGAATTGGCCGCTTAGCTATACGAAAACAGGCCCCAAACTGTTTTACTGGAAGTGTGGAACACCCCTCTTTCTTTCAAGTCTGTTGTTCTCACCGCTGTTCAAGGACACCTCTAGGTACTAGAGACCATTCGAAAAACAAAGCTGCTGGTTTGGCAATCTTTTCTGTCGCTTTCACGTCAACATTGTAAAGCCTGTGGTATTTTTAGGGCGTTTAGAATGTTTAGAGGTGTGTAAATACTAGTTGATTCCTTTCATCTCGTGTCAGAGAGAAATGATGATTACAAATTTCACGAATAGTAACACTCTGTTAACCAGGTGATTAGGGAGCTCGACTCGCAATCTGCGGGTCGCGGGTTCGAATCCCCGTCACACCAAACATGCTCGCTCTTCCGGCCGTGGGGGCGTTATAATGTGCGGCCAATCCCACTATTCGTTGGTAAAAGAGTATCCCAAGAGTTGGCGGTGGGTGGTGATGACTAGCTGCATTCCCTCTAGTCTTACACTGCTAAATTAGGGACGGCTAGCGCAGATAGCCCTCGTGTAGCTTTGCGCGAAATTAAAAAAAACAAACACTCTGTATATCGAGATTAATATTAGCAACTCAATCACTATCATGATATAACACTAAACTGAAGGAGTTCTTATTCAGCAGAAGATCTTCCTGACCTTTATAAATGAGGTTGAGAGAACTAGTGATTATCTAAAGGTCACAAAAGAGACATCTCTCCAAGAGTGTACTTGTCATCCGTTTCACTTGGTCAACCTTTAAGTAAAAATAGAAGCGACACAATGTCCAGTTTTTTGTACACCTCTACACAATTAATTTTATTAAAAAACATACGTAGTACTATTAAATAGTTCTGTAGTGACATCTTCCGTGGGAGAGTACAACAATACCTAAGTAAAGGAGAAAGACTGATGACACTAGTAAGTTAGCCACATCCCAGAACAACTGGTCTTTCTGTGTGCTAATTCTACGTGCATTGCCAGAACAGGCTGAATATGAAATTGTTTGAAGAATTTTGATTAACAATGAAATGTTCACCTGTCTATATTAAAAAGAAAATATATATATGTGGAGGGATTTCGTTAACTAGATCACTACCATGGTTGGTATTCGCAAGTCGGTCAGTAAACCAACCTTTTGTTTATGGATTTGTCAGAAGTAGTTATTTTTATCTTTGTAATTTCTACGCTATTTTAGTTCATTTCCCCCAACTTTCCATGCGACTGTATGCCAGCAGGACTAATTGACTTTGGAATTACAAATTGTTTGAGTTTTGTTTGTTTCGCTAGTAAACGGTGTTGTTGAAACATAGCGTTGATTACATTTACGGACAAAAGCAAATAACACTTGTTGTGAGGGTAGGAGTGAGTAATGTAACTTACGGTTGTTGCTTGACGTGATTGAAATGCTAACCAATATTTAAAGAAAAAAAATATTCGATGATTAGCGCTTCTAGAAAGAGAGTTAGATTCTTTAGGCACCTAGCGAATGTGTTGTAGCTCTGGGAAGAGAAAGGAGTCACACTTTGAAAAAACTGAAGTTCTGGGAAGAAGGAGAAGAAGAAGCCACCCTTGAAAAAACTAGAAAAAGTGGCCATGTTTTTAAAGAAGTAAAGCTCTGAGAAGAAGAAGGGGGTCATTATCTCAAAGAGGTGAAGTCCTGAGAAGATAAAGGGACCCGTTTTCAAAACCTTAGAGTAAAGAGAAGAAGAAAGAACCACTCTTTAAGAGAGTTAGTGTTCTGGAAAGAAGATGAAACCAACCTTCAAATGCGTTTGAACTGAAAATACCTTGAAGTATGTAATACAGGCCTATTTGTCGTAATTATTGAAAAAACCTTGAAGTATGTAATACAGGCCTATTTGTCGTAAACACTGAAAACCAATTGAAGTATGTAATACAGGCTTATTTTTCATAATTACTGAAAAGCCATTGAAGTATGTAATACAGGCCTATTTGTCGTAATTACTGAAAACCCATGAAGTATGTAATACAGGCTTATTTTTCATAATTACTGAAAAACCATTGAAGTATGTAATACAGGCCTATTTGTCGTAATTACTGAAAAACCATTGAAGTATGTAATACAGGCCTATTTGTCGTAATTAATGAAAAAAAACTGAAATTTGAGAATCATCTTTTGCGCTGAAAAATACCGTAAAAACCGGATAACATTGCCGCATGTAAAATATTCAGCTGTTTCGAAATCGGTTGACCATTTTTGTGTGCCGCAAGTTTGACCAAAGTTACGAGAAGACCAGGACCATATGAAGAACAAAAAATACAAAAATAAAAGAAGCTGTGAAATATATTTACATTGTGATCCTCCAGCTATATGTACAGCAAAAACAATGACATGTTATCTCACAAAATATACGTGGAGTAGTGCAAGAGATCCAAAAGCCAGTAAAAACAGAAGGAAGAGGCAGATCAAGATGTTATTATGGAAATGTGTGCTGAAGAGAGTGTTTCGTTACAAGATTTGGACATTGAGATTGAAGACGTACTAGAAGAAAACTAGAAACATGTTTGTTCCCAGTAATTATCCATCGAAATTGATTAATAACATCATTGGAACCAAAATAACTGTAATATTTGCTAAAATAAAAGCATTCCGAATCGTTCCTTTGATTTTTTTGGGAAGTTGGGAGGTAGCCGATCGTTTTCACCTATTTCTCCGCGACCAGAAAGGATTTTTAAATTCTGGAAGTTCCTCTCGCCTTTTTTAAGTCATTCCACACGTATTGTGCATTTTCTCCGTGTATGTTTGTTACTTTTTTTTTTATAAAAGAGTGCGCACAGCAGCCCCAAAGTAGGTTTCTCGCCGACCGGGATCATAATAAATTAATAATACTGCTGGTGATGTCACACAGCTGATGTTAAACCACATGGCTGGTGATAAAACACGCTGTTCATGCTAAACCACATGGCTGGTGATAAAAACACACTGTTCATGCTACACTTACTTAAAATTACTGTTTTGCTACAACTTAGATATGTTTTCGAATTATAAGAACGTTCAATTCCAAGAAAAGGTCATGATAATAAATGATAAAGGAATGGCTGCGGACAGTTTTTTCTCTAATAAATACTACTGTGGACGAAACAAATGGCACACTGGTCAAAATTGAGACCTCTAAATGTAACTGATGTAGAAAATTTGTACTGTTTGCTTGGATATCGTGGTACATTAAAAACTGGTTAGGTTTGTTTTGGACAGTCGCGCAAAGCTATACAAAAGTATATATGCACTAGTCGCTTCTAATTTTAAAGTTATAAACTGAATAGAGGGAAGGTGGTTAGTTAAAAGTACCCACCGCCAACTCTCGAACTACTCTAATCGAATATTTTAATTTGACTGTCACTATGATGACGCAATACTGTCCAAAAATGCAGAGTGCCTCTTCTATTATATATATATATATTTGTCTTTGCATCGACGAGTTATGATCAAAGAGCCTTGGAGTTTCATTCGGTACTATAGCCACTATGTCACACCCGGTCCATTTAAGATCTGAAGCTAATGAAACAAAGCTTCGTTAGTGTTGTTAAACTCAAATTTCTTTTTATTGATTTATTTAATGCAGGACATCTGACAAATAAACGTTGCACAATCTATTTAATTGATATATATAATTTAACGTTAATTTTTTTATTGTTAACCTTTGGGTCCCCGTGTGAGACAGTGGTAAGGTTACAGACTTACAACGCTGAAATCCGGGATTCGATTCTCCGCGATGGACACAGCAGATATCCCAATGTGGCTTTCCTCTAAAAACAAACACTAAAACACTAGATTAACCGTTGGTTACAAATTGTTGTCATATTTTATTTACTGTGGTACTTCTGTTTATATTGCTGCGTATTTGTCGCTAAGTTAAACAATGGGCTGAATTGATCGTCAAAGGCTCGTGTATCGTGAGCTATCACATCGCTTTACAGAAAGTATTAAAAGACTGATAATTTTCTGATCACTTTACAAACAGGTAAAGCCTTTTTGGTCTTGAAAACATTTGTCAAACTATTGTCAGTTTTCTCTTCCTTTGTTAAGCTTGCTCGAGTCAAAGACTAATTATCATTGGTGATGTTGATGATGACGTTGCTTACTTTTGTTTTACAAAAGCGCTTATTGGTTCACTTGTCAAAAGGCTCCCATGGCTAAATGTTTTGATATCTCATATTACTGTTTTTTGTTTTCTTTTTCATAGCAAAGGTTCTAAAGGAGAACTGGATAAATAATTTGTGTCTTTTCACTCTAAATGTTGCCCTTAATTGTTCTCAGAAAAACAAACTCTAAACAGACTAAACAGAAGTGTTACACTTCAAAGACCAAACTGTGAAATTCCATTCTGATCGTGTTCAATTTTCTGATAATCTTTGGTTAGTTTCGTATTTCTTTCTTTGTGTCAAGAGCATTGTATATTTGCCAAATTCTTTAAAAAAAATCCTTGGCCCAGTTCTTGCAGAATGAACGCAAACGTAAGTTCGAAAATGATAAAAGTTAAATGTTCTGAATCCCCAGAAATCCTTAAACAAAGTAGAACACATTTACCACAGGCAATGTTAAATGTTGAATGTTTTGGCAGTACGTCTAAGAAAAACAAAATAATTATAGCGGTAGTTTAGTATTTGCCAAAAGTATTAAACCTAGAATTTTTCTAGGAAGTCGGTGAAAGAAAATCGGTAAACTTCTTTATAGATGTGGCTAGTGATTTTCTGTTTCTGATTTATAGCTTTTTTGTATTTTACGCCCTCCAGTGGCACAGCGGTATGTCTGCGGACTTACAACGCTAGAAACCGGGTTTCGATACCCGTGGTGAGCAGAGCACAGATAGGCCTTTGTGTAGCTTTGTGTTTAACTTCAAACAAACAAACAAACAAATTTGTATTTCATATCCTGTTTTGTTCGAGTGCACTATTACAAATACTCTAAAAAAGAATAAATTTTCCTTTAAATCCATTTCCATCAATATTATTGGTCATGACGTTTAAAATAATTTCTCAAATTATTTATTATTATTATTATTATTACTAAATTTATTTCGCATTTTTAGCTTAATATATGGATTTAGGGCTAACCTAAATCTCGTCGAACCTCGTGAGATATTATTGGAAGTACAGCCGAAAACATCAACAGGAAGAGTAACGTACTGACGATTCAGTGCATTCTACTCATTATCGTGTTTCAATACCCGTGGTAGGCACAACACAATTAGTCCACTAAATGCTGCTTGTCATTTTGGTTTATAGCATTGGGTTAACTTATTTCTGGGTTATTTATTTAGTTATGATATCAAAAAGCTAGTTCTTCTTTTATCACAACTTATTCTCGTTTACCACAAATTGTCTAGTTTGCATCACGTGCTCCGCGTGATTACAAGCATTATCGTGATTTTCTGAGTTTGTTCCGAAACTTGGGAAGTTAGCTGTTTTATGTAAACACGTTTAATGGCATATAATTTCGTTTGGAGAAAGGTGCTAATAGGAGGCTGAGTTAACTTAAGGTATTTATATACGTATATAAGAAATGGCAAAGGAAAACCGTCAATGCCAGGCTTAACAAGTAGTATTACACGTAGGAGCGTGAGCCACGTCTTTCTACTATTTTCAGACGTAGTCGTTCTTCCGATAACAAGGTACCCGTACTACGCGCGACCTTAAACGTCACTTTCGTTTATAGGCGTCATCAACCTCACTACTGAATCCCCGCTCAATTTAACCCTCATTCGAGTACAGTTTGTCCAATTGCTTATCCATTTAAACTCAACCTTTTGGACATCCTCTCAAGTGTACTGTACTGAATGCCATCGAAATTCATTCAACTATATCCCTCAAGACAACTGGTGTCAATGGACACCTGTACTTTATACGTTTCTACAGCTCTAGGAAACTGAATCTACAGCTGGTTATCTTATTTTATTATTATTATTTTTGTATCTCAGCTTGGTTGAATGCGTATGTTTTGTAGCAAAGCCATATTGGGCTATATGCTATCTCAACCGCGGGGAATCGAACTCCAGATTGCAAGTCCATAGACTTACCACTGTCCCACCGGAGGATTCAACTTGGTTTAAGCTGCGACACCTTTTATGCAAGAAATAGCTTTCCTTACCCTAATCTATACCCAGTTAGTATCAGTTTTAATGTTTAATATGATATATGGTTTTTAATTCTAAGAAACCGATATGTGTTTTAAAAACTGACCACCTGAGTTTAAACACTAAGCAGCAACGAGTGACAGGTAGAATAGTTTTTCATCGTGAGAAACCGATGTTTATTTTATAAACTG